>NW_008352717.1:824012-824556 GCF_000622305.1 Nannospalax galili | reverse complement strand
TGCGCCACTGGCTTGCCGGGCAGAACATTTTTTTTTATGTAGTTTGAGGAATTAAACCCAGGGTCTCCCACTTGCCAGGCAAGTGCTCTTTAACCTCACAGCTAAATCTCCAGTCTTAGAGCATTGATTTTTAAAAAAAAAAAAAAAAAAAAGGAGGGGGCGCCCTCTCGGTCCACGCTGCCCCGGGAACGAATAAGGCCGCGCAGAGCAGGGCGTCCGATCCACGCGCGCCCCACACCCGGGCCCCGTCCAAGTTGGAAAGGACGGAAAGAAAGCAATAAATACTAAGAGAAAGAGAGAGAAGGAGAGCGAGCTCAAGAGCGAGCGGCAACTCCCAACCCCGGCTGCAAAGGAAGGAGGAGGGAGCCGAAGAGAGCGAGCGCGCGCGACCGAGCCGTGCACGGGAAGAAACTGACACCCGGACCCCCCACTTCTGCACGGTGCTGGCAATCAGATCGCGTTTAAGCAATTTCCTGAGCCCAGGAATAGCAAGGAGTCGGGAGACTTTCACGGGCTGAAATTGGGAGCTGCAAGCACTTTTACC
>NW_008352717.1:742053-823986 GCF_000622305.1 Nannospalax galili | reverse complement strand
CCTGGAAAAAGTGGGGAGGGGAGGAGCGCTTGCAATTGGGAAACAGCTTTTTTGTTTGTTTGTTTTTTAATCTTGCACTTTGAAACCGCGGAACTGTAGCAGGAGCGCGCGTGCGGTTTTTTTTTTTTTTTTTTTTTTTTTTTCCCTTCCCCTTGCCTAAACTCCTCTATCAGTCTGTAAACATTACCTGTGAATTCCCCAGCCTGAAACGGCTGCCGGGGCAAGAAACTTCTTGTTAGAACTTTCCACCTCCGGCCTCTCCTCCGCCCCTCTCACCGTCCCAATCTACCGGGAAGCGCTTTTTTTCCCCTTTCTCCTCCCAAGGTGAATTTATCTTTTTTCTTCTCCCCCCGCCCCACTTTTTCTCATCCAGTGGTTTGGGAAGAGGTCATTTCCAGAGTGGCCAGGTGGGACGCCTCTTTTCCACATTTGGTTTATTTATTATTGTTTGGGGTGTTTTTTTTTTTCAAATCCCTGTTTTGCTCAGTCCGGGGAGTTTGTGCTCACCCACTTCTACCCTACCCCCCCCAACACACACACACACACACACACACACACACACTCACATCCCGTGCCCGGCTCCGCCGCGCGGACGATGGTGTGGAAATGGCTGGGCGCGCTGGTTGTGTTCCCTCTGCAAATGGTCTATCTGGTGACCAAAGCGGCCGTGGGACTGCTGTTGCCCCCCAAGCTGAGGGACCTGTCGCGGGAGTCAGTCCTCATCACCGGCGGTGGGAGAGGCATCGGGCGCCACCTCGCTCGGGAGTTCGCAGAGCGCGGAGCCAGGAAGGTACGGCCTGCGGGGGGACGGGGTGGCACTGCGACACCTGGGAGGGGGCGCCCCGGCAGAGGGAACCCTGGTGCGAGGAGGCGCCCACCTGCTGTGGCTGCAGGATCCAGCGCCCATGAGCTGAGAGTCGCCGGCCACCCACCCCTTGCACCACCTGGAACTGTTGACCTAGTCGGTTTCACCTTGTAAATTTCCTGGGCACCAGACTGTCTTTTTTGGCAGGTCATGAGTTGATCTGCTCCCCTGGGATTGGTATCCGGCTGGCTATTTACTTCCTACCCCCAAACTTTGGAGACCTACCCATTCACCCCTATCAGAGGAGTTGTGCGGCTCCCCCCCATCCGTTGCCGCCACCTGGCCGAGCGCAGGGTGTGCAAGCCCCTGGGTAGAGCTGGAAACCGCCTGCTAGCTGGCGCTTGGTATTTTCCTTGGCAACCCACTGCCCAGCCCTAACCTGGGCAATTGCAGCTCTGTAGGAACATGAGAGGGGGTATTCGGTTTGGATTTGAAAAGAAGAGAGCTGTCTTGAATGGTCTAGCCTTGGCAGAGAACACTGGGAGGCCCAGGTGTTTGAAAATCCGGAAAGAGGGGCACAGGGGTAACCAGGTGATAAAAAGAGTCCTTGTCCTCCCTGATTCTCCAGCCCCCCTCTGCCCTAGAGGGGACCCCTCGGCACTGGGTTGGGAGGAGGCACCGTGCCCCACCGACTTGGCTTTTCACACTTGGTTGGTTGCTGCTCCTCTGGTTTAGGAGACCTGGTGTAGGAGAGTGAGGCGGGAGAGCCAGCTGTCACCCAACTGAAAATTGAAGGCCAGGCTGACTCACCCAGTGGCAAGAGCCATAGAGAGGGATTTGAGGCCGGCAGGCCAGGCTGTCTCCAGCCAGCCCTGTGAAGAGGAAGAGCGAAAACAGGGAATTAGTTTGAAATTTAAACTGTTGTGAATTGGGGGGAGGTGGGGGGACCTACCAGCAAAGCCAGCTGATCTGACATGGAGCCACATACCTTGAGGATTAAGTAAATATGTACTGTAGAAAACCAAACCTGAACGTAATTCCAGGTTGCTTTTGTTTTGTTAAATACTGCCCGGAGATTTACAATTCCTTCGGGGGTGGCTGCGAGTGAACTTTGGAGTCCGAACTATCAGGCCAAGCTGATTGCCCATTAACTCTTTCCGCACCGGGCTATCCCGGAAGAGCTCGTGGGGGTCCAGCTGTTCGCGGTTCCTGCTGCTCCTTGGGTGGTTTGGACCGCTGGTTGACCTTGCCATTGGAAGGGGAGTTCAGAAGTGTTTTTAACCCTTGGTCACTGAATGGGGGAAGGAAGAGTTGTTCTCAACAGTTTCCCTTACTAGAAGTGATGCACCCATAGACTGCTGACAAAGCCCTTTGTGGAGGGGGACCAGGAAGCCTTGAAGAAAGGAATAGTTGGGAACAGTTGTCTGTGGCTGTCATTTCTTCTCTACTTTCCAGTCTCTTCTGAATCTTCCAGCTGGCCCCCGTCCCGAGGCTCTTTCACTGTTCTTGTGGCTGAGTGGAGTAGGCATATGAGGAAGGCTTAGTCAATCTGGAAAAACTCGACCAACTGTAAACAATCCTAAATTAAAGGCAGGAGATGGCACTGGGAGTTGGTGTAACAGTGCAGAGTAGAGCCTGTGAGTTTATACCCTGGGAGCCAACAACCCACCTACCTTGAAAAGGCCAAGCTCTTCCAAGGAATAAGCCCAGGGCCAATGAGAAACACGCCCTCGGTGGGTGGCAGGGTCACCCAACACAAGATCCGGGGGGCCTGGGAAAGTCTTGGTGCCATTTATTGGGCAGGCAAGGAGATCCCCTGAGGGCTCCTGGGAATAACTATCTGACCAATTCCTGGAGCTGCTGTGCAGTGAGCTTTCCTAGAGCTATCCCCTTGGGAATGTGGACTCCTAGACTCGACTCAGTGCATCTGGCCAGTGCACAGAGCCAGGGGTGTTTGGAGCCCAGTGGGCTCATTCAACAAAAGGCTGAGTGTTGGGAATTTACAGGAAAATGGATTGGAAACAGGTGAGAACAAGGGGCTGTGGGTGGCCTGGTGGAGCTTGGGAAGGGCTCAGGAAGGCCTGCACCATCCCAGGCTGCAGTGGTGTTTTGTAAGGTGCCACAGGAGTCACCACATTCCCTCAGTGAAAGTAGAGGCTGTGACTGAGCCCTCCCTGCCTGAATTCTAGTGAGATGGGATCTGGGTGATGTCCCCAGAGGGGAAAGAAAGGAGTCTCAGAGCCTCTGCAAACAGCTGGTGTGTCCAGGAGGGGGTGGGACAACCCAGTTTCCCATAGTGACCTTGAGCTAAATAGAATCTGGCAATATTTATGGGTGATGGGGAGCCTCAGGCTGCAAAACTGACCCAAATAAGAGTTTTCCTTTCTTTTCAAAAAGGTTTATTTTTGTGTTACATGTGGTGTACATGTGGGTGCCCTTGGAGGCCAAAGGGTGTCAGATCCCTAGAGCCCGACCTTGAGCCACCTGACATGGGTGCCCGTGCCAGGAACCAAACTCAGGCCCTAGGAAAGCACAGGGAGCAGTCTTAACCACTTAGCCATCTCTCCAGGCCCTAAGAGTTTTTCTTAAAGGAGACATACAGGTGCCAAGAATTTAAAAATTCTTTATCAGAAAACTTCTCTCCCTACTCACAAGATGTAAGATGCTTACAGAGGTGCGGGACCAGTGAACCTGGGAGACTCCAAGGGGAAGGGTCGGGCTGGATCATACTCTGTTGGAATCCTTTATTTTCTGTGCACCTGAGAATTCCACCAAAGCATTCACAAAGCCTAAGCTCATCCTCACAGTCTTTGACAGTTTGATGGGGTTTGATTTTTTTTTTATTTTTTATTATTTTTATTTTATGTGTATGAGTATATCGCCTGTGTGCACATAAGTGCCCCAGTGTCCTGCAATGCTCACAAAGGTCAGAAGAGGGCGTCAGATCCCCTGGAACTGGAGTTACAGACAGTTGTTAGCTGCCATGTGGGTGCTGGGAATTGAACCTGGGTTCTCTGCAACAGCAGCCAGTGCTCTTAACTGTTCAGCCATCGTTCCAGCCCCTTCACAGGGTTTTAACATGAGCCCATGGTGAGAGCAGGAGGAGGAATAGGGGGGTGGTGGGCGGGGGACATTTGGCTATCCTAGCCTTCAGTCCAGTTTGAAGCAAGTACCCAGGCCATGGCTGCAAGCCTGCAGAGGCACCAGGGCATCAGTGTTGACCCCTACTGAGAATCCAAGGTCCATTTCAAGGAGGCAGTATGAGAAGCGACTTGAGTCAGATCTGCCTTGGTATTGCTGAATGTATGCAGCATGTGGACATGAAGCAGCTAGTCAGGACCTGGTCCGCGGGTACCTTTATAAGGCCCATTCTCCCTCCTATCCACCCCATCCTTCCCATTCTCAGTGCCCGAGCTGGCCCAGGCCCACCGTTTCCATCTGCCATAGACCCAGTTCACAGCCTGCCTGTGGCATCTGGCAGGTGGTGGCACAGCTCTAGGCCAGGAGGAGGGGGAAGGCAGGTAGGAATACAGCAAACATTCCTAAAGACCCAGTGTCACAGTCAGGTGTTACAGTTCTCTACCAGTCATTGGGTCTCACTGAGTGACAAAGGAAGCAACTCTGGTTTGGAAACTGCACTGAGTTGCCACTTACAGGATACCAACATCCGCTTCCAAACTCCTTCAACAGCCCCCAGCTTGCTGGCTGCCATCCACTTTGAGGAAACAGACTCAGCTATATTTGTAAGGTGTCCCTTCTGCAGAGGAAAGGGGTCTGGCTGTCACAATCTGCAAAAGTCATTCTGCAAGATCTGGCCTCACCATCAGAGCCCTGCACAGTTGAAGGGGTCTCCCTTATAACTTGGGTTTTTTTAATTTTGTTTTTGAGACAGGGTCTCATGGATCTTAGGCTGGCTTTAAATTCGCTGTATAGCCGAACAGCTAACTTCCCTAAAGGTCTAGTTTATGCTGTGCTGGGGATCAAACCCCTGGCCTTGTACATGCTAAGCAAGCACTCCGCCAACTGAGCTACATACAACTTGGATGAAAGCCTGGCCACACCTTTAACGTAAGGTTCTTTCTGTTGACTTTAAGAGACACAATCCAAAAATACACTGTCTATAAGGTAACTAAAACATTGCAAACATGTTATTCAGATAACTGTAAAGACTGGGAAACAGCTGAAGCTAATTGGGACTTTCTGCAAACAAGCAGCCTGCTTTCTAAGCAAGCATGATGGGAGCTGGGGTTCTCAAACCCTCCCCAATCCCCCAACCCCAGGGGATCTCTTCCACCTGTTCCAGTCTGATTTCTGTTGCTATGATAAAACTCAGACTAAAGCTGGGCTTGGTGGCACATGCCTTTAATCCCAGCACTTGGGAGGCAGAGGCAGGCAGAACTCTGAGTTCAAGGCCAGCCTGGTCTATATAATGAGTTCCAGGCCAGCTGGGGCTACAAAAAAAAGACCAAAAAAAAAAACCTCAGACTAAAAGCAACTATGGGAGCAAAGGATTTACTTGGCTTCCACTTCCAGGTCATAGTTCATCACTGAAGGAAGTTAGGGCAGGAACTCAAGGAGGGCTGGGCATGGTAGTACATGCCTTTAATCCCAGCACTCAGGAGGCAGAAGCTTGCAGATCTCTGAGATCAAGGCCAGCCTGGTCAACATAGAAAGTTCTAGGCTCGCTAGGCATAAAAGTGGACCCTGTCTCAAAAAGACCAATGAAAGAGCCATGGAGGAACGCTGCTCGCTGGCTCTCTGGCTCACTCATTCACAGACTCATGTACAGGACCACCTGTTTAGGATCACTGCTGCCCACCATGGGCTGGGTCCTTCCTACATCAATTCATAATCAAGACAGTCCCCAACAGATACGCCCACAGAACAATCTGATCTGGGAAAGCCCTCAACTGACACTTCTCTCAGATGACTCTAGGCTGTGTCAAGTTGGCAATAAGACTAACCAGAGCACACTCCTTAGATGAACTCTTGAGTCATTGTCACCAGAATGGTATCTGTGACAGTGGCCCAGATGGAGGCAGGGGACTGGAGGAAAAAAGGAACACAGGCATCAATCTGCCAGCACTTAGAACAGAAGAAAACAGCCCTTCTCAGCATACCCTCACCAAGACCTTCGGCTGCTCTGTCCTGCTGTTTAGGTTTTCAGAGTACTGTGGGTTAGGGGTAACCAGGCCAGCTTGTGTTCACTTCAACCCTAACTGATAAACATGCAGCTCTAGAAAGTGCATGCTGGTGGCTCCTAGGAATATCTGGGACTGTCAGCCTGGCTGTGGTCATCTGTGTGATAGCCATGACCGCAGCCACACACATGATCATGTGACCATCTCCCACACACAGCTGTAGCACTGCAGGAGATGGGGGTATTACCTGTGACTGTGGCAATATATCCAACACGGTACATGATCTGGTACTCCATATGAGCACACAGGACCTTTTCACATCCCTATTTAGTGTGGCTTTGACTGTGCTCACATTGATTGTGACATGCAGCTGGTGTCCAAGGTGAAGGTACAGCAAGGTACTAGGACCCTTCACTAGTTTTACAAGCAGAGCTTCCCACTCTGGGCCAGATAATCTCAGATCCACCCAGTTGCCTCCCTAGGGGTCACAGAGAGGTCAGAGAGGAGCTGTTAAATCCTTGGGCCTGGTATCCAAAGGGCTCTAGATACAAGGCCTAGCAGGCCTACTGTGCAGAGCTGGAGTCAACAGGATGCAGGTGGGATGTTGATAAACCCGCTTATTCAATGAACTCTGTTGAAATGATATTTGCATACAATGAATTGGGATGCTTGCCAAAGGGTCAAGCCCTCAGCCTTCAGGTTTATTTTAAGCCAGGCATCACTGTGTACAGACTTGTAATTCTTGCACTTAGAGGGTGAGTTAGAAGGTGAGGGGGGAGATCAGGAGTTCAAGGCCAGCCTCTGCTACATATCAGAATTAAAAAGATTTATCATTTTATGTGTATTTTTGTATGTGCCTGGGTATATATATATATATATGTGCACTACACGTGTGCAGGTGCCCATGGAGACGAGAAGATGATGTTGAATCCCTTGGAGCTGGACTTACAGGTAGTTATGAGCTGCCCCATGGGGTGCTAGAAAACAAATACCTGTCCTCTGAAAGAGCAGCAAGTGCTCTTAACCACTGAGGCATCTCTCTATCCCTGCCAACTGGTGTAGCACCTCAGAGATGCAGGACCCTAAGTAACCAGCCCTGGTCACTGCCAAAGGGGGAGGCACAAATGTGTCTCTTTAGGTCACAGGATGAGTCCACACTCCCTCCTGCTAAGTCTGAGACCACCAAGCTGGAGGGAGCCTCAAGCTCAGAAGGTCCTACAGGGAGGGAGAGATCACCACGTACAAAGGGAAATCTTGGGAGACATCTGGAAGGAGGTGACCACCAAGGGAGATGCAATGCAGTAAGTCATTTCTCAGGTTTTAGAGCCTTTCAAAGATCTGGAGAAAACATGAACACCATCTCAAGAAAATGGCAGTGAGAAAGCCCCAGAGGTCTGCCTTTTTCCACCTCCACAGCACTGGAATCCCAAGTGGATGTCAACACACCCAGTTTTGTTTTGTTTTGTTTTTTGCATGCATTCTGGGAATTAAACTCACTGACTGAGCCATCGCCTCCGCCCAATCACATGGTGGAAGGAAATAACTGACTGCCGCAAGTTTTCTTCTGACCGCCACACATCCCGTGCCTGTACACTAATCCACACACATAAATAAATGTAAAACAGGACTGGAGAGATGGCTTAGCAGTTAAGAGCACTGGCTGCTCTTGCAGAGAATTGGTTCCCAGCATCCACATGGCCACTAACAACTGTCCTTGACTCCAGTTCCAGGGGATCTGACACCTCTTCTGACCTCCTCGGGCATTGTAGGACACAGGTGCACTTACATACGTGCAGGCAATACACTCATAAAATGAAATAAAAATAATAACTAGCATATTTTTAAATGATAATAAATGTAAAAAGTGTTAATAAAAATAAAATATAAAGGGTCTTTACATTCCTGATTCCTAGCCAAGGTAACAGATTAAGAAGGGTTAGAAGAGCCCATCACAATCTATCCAAAGTTAGATGAAATGGCTATAATCCCAGTACACTGGAGGCTGAGGCAGGAGGATCACAGGTTCCAGACCAGCCTAGGCTAAAGAGTGAGCGCCTGTCTTGAAAATATAAACAAGGAAGCCAGACGTGGTTGCCCTTAGTCTCAGCAAGTCCAGCCTGGTCTCCATAGAGAGTTCCAGGCCAGCTGGGACTACAGGGAGACCCTGTCCCAAAATAACTAACCCAAAAGAGGGTGGGGGTCTGGGGCGATGGCTCAGCAGGTAAAGGTGAAGGTGCCTGCCCGCAAATGGAAAGACTTGAGTCCAGTCCACAGGACCTACATAGCAGAAGGAGAGAACCAACTCCTGCAAGTTGTCTCCTGACCTCCGCATGCATGCCATGGCACAGGACACACAAGATAATAAATAAATGTAAAAACTTGTTTCGGAAACAAATCCAAGTCCTCGAGGCTCACTTGGATGTCTTGTGACAGAGCAGCTCAGGGTTTCAGGATGTGGAGTGTACGCCTGGGGCTTAGACTCCTAAGACTAAACTCTGTTAGATAAATATGACTTTGAACCCCCTTTTCCATGGCCTTTTTTATTTTTTTCTATTTGGTCTTTTTGAGATAGGGTCTCCCTGTAGCCCCAGCTGTCCTGGAACTCACTATGTAGACCAGGCTGGCCTTGAACTCACAGAGATCCACCTGCCTCTGCCTCCCGAGTGCTGGGATTAAAGGCGTGCACCACCACGCCTGGCTTTCAGTGGCCTTTTAAAGACAACACTTGAAACACATTTTGAGCGCTGAAGCCATGTCACCCACTCTGGCCACATTCTTAGGAGGGTAGATGCGGGCCACTGCCCCCTGCTAATAGGTCTCACATCTACCAACCACTGAGCCCCAGCAGCCTCTAAGGCCTCAACCCAGCCATGGTTCTAGGACCAAGTTTTCAAACTGGGTTCCAGGATACCCAAAGGAGAAGCCCCAAGAGAGGTGCAGCAGGTGTAGTCTGAGACCACCCCCTCCACCTCCAGACCAGCTTCACTTTTGTTTTGCAGCTTAGAATGCGACATCAGATTTCATTTTTAAAAAAACACATTGCTTTTTTTGAAAAAAGGAACAAAGAGGCTTGAGTATTCCAGGAAGTCGCTTGATACACTTCTGCAGGGCTTGGCTTGGTTTCTTTTTTCTTTTTTTTCCTTTTTTTTTTTAATATTATTTTTATTTGTGTGTATGAGTATATTGCCTGCACTCACATGCAAGGATCCCCTGGAACTGGAGTTTCAGACAGTTGTTAGCTATGTGGGTGCTGGGATTAGAACCCGGGTCTTCTGCAAGAACAGCCAGTGTTCTTAAGACAGGGTGTCCTTGTAGCCCCAGCAGACAGATCAGGCTGGCCTTGAACTCACAGAGATCCACCTGCCTCTGCCTCCTGAGGGCTGGGATTAGAGTGGGCCATGCACCCCAGTGCCTGGCTCCTTGGCTCTTTGTAGCTTGTAGGCTGAAACACTGCTTATCTTGCCCCGTTGAACCCCAGCAGAGACCCCTAATTTACACTTTGTGCATAGAACCCCAGGCCTTGCTCAGATCCCCCAGGACTGCTCCCTGTACTGGGAAACCCACCAGTTAGAACCCTAAATTCTCCACTTGGGCTGAGCAGCCTCTCTGAGGGGACCTAGCACAGAGGGATCAGCCTGAAAGACTCGCGCTTCTGCCCCAAACGCACTGTTGCCTTAACCTGTCCTGAAGAGACAAACAGGTAGTCACCCCAGATGGACACTAATGACCAAACCACAGTCGGATTCCATCAAAGTCCAAATTGCAGAACCAGTCAGTTTATTGGCCTTGCTTACAGAGCACAGGTGAGGGGTTGCTTAAAAGAGCATGGGTGACCCCCAAACAGCTGTATCACTGCCAAGTTCCATCTCATCATGGATGGCAACCCCATGAATATTCTATCATGGAGTCAGTCCCACTTTCAATTAACCTTCCATTTCCTGTGCACTTAGACATCTCCCAAGAGCAATTGCAGCTGAGGGTAGGGGGAGCAGGAAGGAGTCCCAGGAGAGGACCCTCCTCTACTCCCCCCACCAGGGAGTGTCACTAGCTCCCTTACTATCCCCCTGGACGTGACTGCCACTGTGTTGTGTTCTATTGCCATGGCTACTGGACCAAGGTGTTTTCTATGCCAAGATGGCATCATGTTATGCTCGGAGGAAAATATGCCACAAACAGGCACCCAGCCTGGGAGAGCATGTTTGGCCGTGCCAGCCCCAAAGCCAGGGGCTGATGTGAGTGGGCAGAGTCACCTGCCAAGTCTTCTGAGTGTTGGAAGTGGCTCAGTGGCCAGAGCAGCCAGCAGTACTCAGTGCAGCCAGGGCTGCAGGGAACCAGTTCCCAATATAACTCTTAATAGGGGCCTCCAAGGGACTTGCTTTGTGACCTTGGGCAATGGCTGCCACTCTCTGGGCATTGGCTCCCTCATCTGAAAAATAAAGGTATAGCGATTCAGTCACATAAAGCTCATTTTGAAAGCAGTGCCTGTGCCTCCTTGGGCCTATGGCAGCAGAAGAGGAGAAGGGACAGCCCACAGCTCAGCCTCGAACTTTCTGCAGACCAAAACATATGCAGTGCCAAGTACGGGGGACAAGGCCTAACTGGCACTGGTCCTGAGACCCCGGGACAGGGCAGGTTCTGCTCAGGCTACATATGCCTTGGGCCCATCCTAACTTTGGAGAGTTCTGGAAGTGTGGGAGGGCTCAGAGCCTGGCCCACTTAGGCCACAAACCCTGTTGTCATGACCAGTGGTGGCAACAGCCAGTTTCTTCCTGAGCAGAGGCTTCTAGTGCAAACCTTGTGGTGGCCCAGGAACCAGGGCTGGAGAGGCTTTGGACACCCCCAGCACCACCCAACTTCCCCTCAACCTAGCATTAGTCATTTTCTGGTCAGGGCTGGGCTGTGGTGAGCCCAAAGTCATGGGTTACCATGGCAACTCACCATGCTTTGACTGCTGCTTGACATGCCTGTATGTCAGGAGACTAGGAAGAAGACGGGCAGGAGCAGGTCCCAGTGCCTCCTGCTGACCAGGTATCTGTGGCTCCTGGTACGGTACCTGGTACTCAGTAGGCGCTTCCTAAATGACTACCATCTGAATGGGCTCATGACCCATGCATTCCTGCTATGAGGGGCCCGTGTACTATGTGCCAGGGGCTCTTCTAGGCACTTCACACATAATAATGACACCCCCCCACAGTAACCTGTTCTGGTTACTTTGTTCATTGTTGTGACAAAAATACCTGACAGAAGCAACTTCAGGAAGGAAGGGCTTATCTTGGCTCACAGTTTGGGGGGATACAGTCCATCCAGGAAGGAAGGCAGCAGGAGCATGAGGCAGCTGGTCACATCACATCCACAGTCAGGAAGCAGAGAGAGATGGATGCTGGTGCTCAGCTCACTTTCTCATTTTTGTCAGTCCTGGACCCTAGCCCATGGGATGGTGCCGCCCACATTCAGGGTGGGTCTTCCCACCTCAGTTAACATAATCTAGAAAATCTTTCAGAGACATACCCAGAGATTTGTCTCCTAGGTGATTCCAATCCCAGCACTGGGGAGACAGAGACAAGAGGCTGCCAGCATAGTCCACTTGGCAAATTCCAGGCCAGTGAAAGACCTTGTCTCAAAAAAGAGTGATTGAAGAATAGAACCAATATCAAACTCTGGCTTCCAAATACATGTGCACACATGCACACAGACAAAATCACAGGGTTCTAGATCTCAGGTATCTGCTCCTAGTCAGTGACTTTGCTGCTTCTCAGTTATCAATAATGCTATTGACTACCTCTAGGGGGTCTGTATAGCCTATGTCCCTAGCAGTAGGGCGTCTACCCTGATCAGACAGTGACAGCTGTCCTGGGGGATCTGGAGGTGTCCTGAGTGCCCTATGGGCTCTGGGAGCAGGAAGTCCCAGATATGGCTAACCTCAGACCTCCCTCCTGGGCTCATAAGACCATGCCTCAGCCTCTCCACCCCACTCTGTCATTCTCCCTGTAGGCAGATAGTGAAACTGCGCACGCTGTCCCTGTCATCCTCAACGGAAACTTCTAGAAGACCCACGCCTGCCTCTGCCAGCCAGCCCTCTGAGTCTAGCCCTGGATCATTATTGAAGAGAAACCTGTCCATTCTCAGGAAGTTAGTAGTTTAGTTCAAAGGGACAAAATAAACAGCCACCAAGGTGGTCCAGCGGCTCCATCAATGAATCTCCCATGCAAGCTTTCAAAAAGATATAAAGCCCTGTGACAGGCCAGGAGAGGAGGGCATTTGCCAGGTCGCAGTCTCAGGGATGTTTTCATGGGTGTGAGAGGCCTGCTTTTCTCCCCTGCTGCCTTGGGCCATTGAACAGATGGTTCTGTGGTGGGCATGGGCTCTCCGAAGTCCTCTCCTGGTGCCCCGCACATTGTGTGTGGCCAGTCGCCTGTCACAGCAGGTCGCCACAGGGGCGGGGCTAGGGCAACCACAGAGGGCAGCGTGACCTTCACTTGGGCAGGTGGGCCTGCTAGACACACCCACCCACTGCACACCCCACCTTCCATATCTTCAGCCAGCAGAGAGGGAGCAGTCTGACCTGGCCTGTCCAAACCACTTCCCTATGAATGGGAATGGGGGCAGGGACCTAGGGACAGCAAGACGGGTTAAATGTGGGCTAGGGACTCACTGTTCTTTGGGGTTCACACCTCCTTGGCTGGCACAATTATTATCTTGGAGCTTTTGCATTATAAAAGTGTGAGGGTGTGTGTGCACGTGTGTGTTAGAGTATTTTCTTTTACAAGGACCGAGTGTGGCAGAGCAGTTCAGATTTTGAGCTCAGGAATCAGGCACAGCAAAGCTTACCATCTGGCTCTTCTGTTTGCTTGTTCCGTGGCCCCTAAGCAAGTTGCTAAACCTCTCTGATCCTCAATTTGCTCATCTGTCAAATGAGCATTAAGTAAGATAATCTGTATAAAGTTCAGAACTCAGCATGTACACTCAGGAAGTTTTAGTCACAGTGGTGAGGTTATGGTTATGTTAATTGTGCCCCCAACTTTCTCCTGCACACTCTCTCCACAGAAGTCTAAGGCAGAGGTAATTTGTTTCCTTTGTTTGAAGTAGGTTACCATGGGTTGCTATGCTATTGACTTTGGAGTCCCCACATCCAGATTTCCTGCCTGATTCTTTTGGTTACAAACCATGAATAGTCCCTGCCCCTCTCTGTCTGAACTTGTGGCTACACGGCCGGTACCCACAAACTCAGGGCCTTGAAAACAGCACACACTGACTCATGAGGATTCCAGACATCTGAAACCTTATGCAGGTCTCAACTGAGCTAAATGCAAGATGTCAGGGCTGTGTTCCTTCTGGAAGCTCATTCCTTCCTCTTCCTAGCTTCTTGAGGTGGCTGCAGTGCTTGGTTATGACCCCTTGCTTGGGCTTTTCCTCCAGGGTCTTCAAACCCATCACTGACTATCACCCTCGCCTGTAGCCACATCTAAGTCTTCTATCTCCCCCATCCATTCAACATGGGCTGGAACCCAGGATCCCACACATGCTGGGCAGGCACTCTGCCACTTCCCTGTACCCCCATTCTTCCCTTGCCTGCTTTTTAAAAAAAGATTTATGTTTAATTATAAACATATGTGTGTAGGTATATGCATGTGAGTGTAAGTGCCCTTGGGGGCCGGAAGAGGGTGTCAGATCCCCTGGGCTGGAGTCAAAGTTGGTTGTGAACCACTTGACATGGTGCTGAGAAGTGAACTTGGATCCTTGGCAAGAGCAGTATGTGCTCTTAACTACTGAGCCATCTCTCCAGCCCCCCTTGGCCTGCTTTTAAGGTACCCTCTGATTGTATGGGTCAGCCTGAGTAACACAGGATAATCCCATCTGAAAACCAACTGACCAGAATGTTCAGTTCTCCCTCTTTCCCATGTACTGTACGATGGTCATGCTTCTGGGGATCGGGGCTGATGCCTTGGGGCTGGCTTCCTGTGAACCCCACCAGCAGACCTGGCATTCTCATCTGTGGAATGGTAATGCTTGTCCCAGCCTCCCAGCACCTTGGGGGAGCTGCCTAAGGCTCAGACACTCTAGCCAGACACACACAGTATTGTCTGACTCTGTCTCAAGCACCTGTTTCAGTTATTGCAGAGTCTCCAGGGCTGAAAGATGTCACAGACCCAACTGGCAATGACTTTAGACTGTCACTGGGGAGGGGTCACCCTTGGGAAGCAAAACAGAAGCAGGCTTTTACTGTGCCCCACTCTGGTCTCCCAGAGGATTCTCTGCAGAGGTAGACAGGAGGGAAGGGCATCTGTGGCTCTCTGAGGTCACAGGAACCCAGTGTGACAAGTATGGAAGGCGTCCATGCCTTTTCCTCCACTGCCTAGCAGCAGACTACATGACACCATAGTGGGATGGCGACAGCCTGGTGGGCCCAGTGCTTTAATGGACCAGTGGGGCAGATGGTGGCTTTGAACACCATCTTTGACACTGCTGTTAGCAAAATACTTCCCATTCCTTGAGCAACTTCCAGGAACGATTTCATTTGCTCCTCAGAACAATCCCATGAGGCAAGAAATATTACTGTTCCCAGTTTAAAGATGGGTGAACTAAGGCTCAGAGAAGTTCCATACTTGCCTAAGGTCACACAGCACATACAGCATGGGATTCCAGTCCAGATAGTCTGGCTTCTGGGAAAGGAAGCCTGGCTCTGCCTAAGTGAGACATTGAAGATGGGGTAGAAGGAAGAATGTGTCTAGAAAAGGACAAATGGGAGATGGCCTGGCTGGAACAGACACGCGGGTCGGGGAAGAGCTGAACTCCCAGAGCTAGGCTGTGGAGAGGAGATTGGACTTGATTAGACAGCACTGAGGAGCTCTCAGGTTTCCTACAGGGTGCATGACCAGACCAGGTGAGCGGAAGGTAGGAGAACCTGACTTCCTTTTTTTCTTTTATTATTTCTATTTTATGTGTATGAGTGTATCACCTGCATGTATGTGAGTGCGCCCGTGTCATGCAATGCCACAGAGGTCAGAAGAGGGCTTCGGATTCCCCTGGAACTGGAATCACAGATGGTTGTTAGCCCTGCATGCCCAGGTTCCCATGCATACCACCAGTCAGCCAGAAGGGTCAACAGCATGGCGTGTGACCTGTGTCCTCCCAGAGATTAAACTGGGAAGGCTGAAATACTTACCTTGGCACAGCTTCTAAGTAATTTAAAGGTTGTGTTTGGAAGTGCATTCGTAAAGACTGCTTAGATAGCTGAAGGTCTCTGGGTACCACCTACCCTGGTGGGCTACTGGACATACTTTGTGACCTCCTGGGGTGGGAAGGAGATGTGGGAGAAGTTGATCTTTTCAAACAGTACCTGAATTCTCACCTCTGTGACAGGTACTGCCTCCCGGAAGCAGGCCACCCAGCCACCTCCTGGCTACACTCTTTTTTAAAGCATATTTTATTCATTATTATTTTTATTTTATGTGTATGAGTGTATTGCCTGCGTGTATATAAGTACACCCATGTCGTGCAATGCCCACGGAGGTCAGAAGAGAGTATCAGATTCCCCTGGAACTGGAGTTAAGGGTTGTGTTAACTGCCATGTGGGTGCTAGGAATTGAACCTGGGTCTGCTGCAAGAGCAGCCAGGGCTCTTAACCACTGAGCCATCTCTCCAGCCCCCCTGCTCACACTCTCACTGCTCATACTTCCAGGGCATCCCATGCCCATCTCTAAAATGGGTCAGGGCCCCATAGACATGGTCAAAGGGATATGCTCAACGGGTAAAGGCACCTGTGATGGATGACAAAAGGCTGGTGACCTGAGATCAATCCCCAGAACCCACATAAAAGTGGAAGGAGAAAAACAACTCCTGCAAGTTGTGCATACACACAATGATGATGTTTGTAAGTTAAAATGGATCCGCTCATCTGGCACCCTTGAAGTTAGGAATGTTCCTTAGTTTGGAGTGGGCCGTACAGGTAGTGATGCCCACAGTCTTGTTGACCAAACACTATGATACTGCAAAGGGACACAAAGGTCAGAAACGACGTACCCAGGAATCCAATTAGGGCTTGCCACTAATGTTTGAGTCAAAATTAAGATAGATGTGGGTCTTTTGGAGCATTTGGAGTGGTTGAACAGGGACGAGGGACTGTGGACCTAGGCTCTGCACTCAGAGGGGCACCTGACTTGCTGCTGACTCTGGTGCTAGAGTGCATTTGCCTTTGTCCTGGGCTCTGACACCCAGCATGTAGTGAGCTGCAATATGGCAGCTTCATGTGTATTACTTATTTATTTTTAGTTTTATGTGTATGAGTGTTTTGCCTGCATGTATGTAAGTGCACCCATGTCATACAAAGCCCACGGAAGCCAGAAGAGAGTGTTGGATGCCCTGGAACTGGAGTTATGAATGGTTGTTAGCCACCATGTGGGTGCTGGGGATCAACTCCGCATTCAGGAATGCTTTTTAAAGATCTGGGGTCAAGGTGCTGGGGAATGGCTCAGGGTAGAGCGACGTGAGGACTGTAGCAGTGTGCTTCTCTGTTGCTGTGATCAAACGATGACCAAAAGCAAGTTGGAGAGGAAAAGGGTTTATTTGGCTTGCAGGCTACAGTCCATCGTCGAGGGAAACCAAGGCAGGAACTCACACCTGCTTCCAGCCTTCCTCTCAGGGTCACATTCAGCTTTCTTACTCATCCCAGGCCCACCTGCCCAGGGATGGTGCTGCCTGCAGTGAGCTGGGCCCTCCTACATCAATTAGCCATCAAGAAAACACCCTATAGACATGGCCACAGGCCACACTAATGGACTAAATTCCTCCATGAGGTTCACTCTTTTCAAGTGACTCTAGTTTGTATCAAGTTAACAGCTAACCAGTACAAGCACCTTGAATTCAGATCCTTAGGCACACGCCTTTAATCCCAGCACTCGGGAGGCAGAGGCAGGAGGACCTCTGTGAGTTTGAGGCCAACCTGGTCTCCGAGATTCTTGATGGCTGGCCAGGCGCTCGCTCGCTCTCTCTCTCTCTCTCTCTCTCTCTCTCTCTCTCTCTCTCCTCTTTCCACACACACAAAAGTTTGGGTCATTGTACACACACACACACACACACACACACACACACACACACACGCACTAACACTAAGATCTGGGGGTCATTGCAAAGCTCCCTGCCCTTCACAAGGCAGAAGAGTCATGAGTTCCAGGGCCCACTAAGAAAGTCAGTGTAAGGTCTCCTGGGTCCCAGAGAACCCATCACCTACAATGGGCCAAAGCCCCAGCTTTTCCCTGTAACCTGGGAGGCAGGGTTTGCAAGCAGCAGTCCCCAGCAAGCTGCCCTGGTCTCTGCTTTTCCTGAGCCAGGCCCAGCACCTCTGGCTGCTGACCAGCCTTGCTGCTCAGAGAGCATTTTCTTGCACTTTTGACCTTTCCCAGTATAGGGAGGCCAGCTGGAGATAGTGCAGCCCAGAGACCCCAAGTGACTCATCAAAGTCACACAGCAGATCCACTCCCAAAACAGATTTATTGGGGCGAGGACAAGATGGCAGGGAGGACCCTGGAATAAACCAGCTGGCTGGGGGGTAGGGGACAACAGAGACAATCCAACTTGGCTTATCTTTATACCTGGAGGATATTATGTCCAACCTCTGTGGGCTTCCCAGAAAGTTCAGACACTTCAGACACTGAGAGCCAAGGTAGGTAGACAACTTTCTGTAGTAACACCAGACTAAGGCCAGAGCTGGCCCCAGACCCTGCTGCACTTTGGAAGCCCTTTGGGGGAGGTGCCGGTAGGGGTCCCCATGCGGCCCCCTAGTGGGGAGGCAGATGTGAGAGGGGCCAGCCCTTGGGGATGCACTGGAGGAGGCAGGCCATCCAGCTGGGCGGGTGCCTGTGGCCAGGAGGGGGGTGGTGCACGGTTCACCCAGCGGCCAGCAGACTGGCTGCATGTTGCAACGTCTGGTGGCGTTTGCAGCATCCTGTCGGTGTGTGCAGCTGGGCTAACCTCCTGGAAGAGCGTGTGTGGCTCTAGCAGGCCCTGCGGCCTGAGGCTGCTGGCACCTTGTGGCCCATTTGCAGCTCCGGGTTCAGCCACAGGTCAGCGGCGCCCATGACATAAGGGTGTTTGTTTACCTCCAGTCTAGTCACGGAGGAAAAGCCTGCCATCCCGTCCCGGTGGCAGGAAGGGGGTACCCCTTTTCTACCTCCGGCCCCTCCCCATCGGAGCCCCAGGGCACCCAATCAGGAGCTCCTTTCCTGGCTCCCCATTCCTACCCTTCTGCATCCAAGACGCCAATCGCAGCCCACTACTCACCTCTCACCCCTCCGTCATCCGCGTCCCCAGCCTCCTTACTTCCCCATCACCAGCCCCCATTTGCACCCAGGATCCTAACCTCCAGCCCCCTATTCACCTCCACTACGCTTCCACCTGCACGCAGAACCCCAACACCACCCCCCCACTCGCCCTCCACCCTTGCCCCATCTGCACCCAGAAACCCCCCTACCTTGGACCCCAACCCCAGGCCTCTACTCAACACATCTCACCCCCGCCCCCCCACCTTAATCCCTCCCCCTTGTACCTCCTAACAAATCCCCACCCATCACTGCAGCCTGGCCCCGCCCTCCTGGGACCCCGGCCCCGCCTGCATCTTGCCTCTCCCTCCGCACCGCCTCCGCCCGCCCACTTTCAGAAGGACTTCCTGAAGTCCCCTGCCAGATCTGCGGTCTGCAGTGCGCTGCCTGCCACCCCCTCCGTCATGTGAGCCTGTTGGCCAGCCCCTTTCCTTCTGCACGGAGCACACGGAGCCAGGGCCGCTGTGCCTCAGCTGTCAGGCGCCAAGGACACGCGGGCCATTCTGTAATTGGAAACTGTGGTTACGGTCAGCTAGGTGGGTAGCTGGCCTTGCACCCTCCTCCTGTAGAGTGGCCTCCCCTCTACTTCACCGGAGTGCTACAGGTTAGGAAAGCTGAAGCGGTCTGGGGCTGTGGTCAAGATCTTTTTCTCCATGATACTCAGATCTTGGCAAAGCCCATCTTCCCTGGAGCAGGAGACCTGGGGCTCAGATGACAGCCTTCTCAAGGTCCTTCTCCCCAACCCTATGGCCTTCCTTCCTCTTTCTCTGACAGCTCATAGCCAGCCCTGCAAGCTTCCTCCTGGCTCCCTCTTGTCCCATCACCCTGACCCAAATACCACATCACCTGAGTATGTCATGGCTCCTGCCTGGTCCCATTCCACCTCATCCCAAAAGTCAACATTCCCAGACTCAACTTGAGCCAAAAATGTAGGCCGGAGGCTGTCATTTTCTAAGGCTCCAGGTTATGCTCCCAAGTAGAATTCAAAGCCTCTGATGTGTCTGGTATCTCCCATTCTGCTCCAACACACTAACCTCTTGCCTCCTGTCTCCATCACACCAAGCTCATTTCAACTCTAGGGCCCGGGCATACTTGACCCTCTACCTGCCTCTTCCCCAGACATTTGCAAGACTCCTTCCTCCACTTCTCAGGTCTCTGCTGATGCTATCCCAACAACCTCCCACCATACCACCTCTACCCATCAGCACTCTCCACCCCCTACAAACCTTTGTGTTCCTCCTGGGGCACTTCTGGCCACCCCTATATTATATGATCATTTGGGTTTTTGGGGGGGGTGTATAGGTCTGTGATGTGCATGCATGTGGGTTTATGTGTTTGCATGTGTGGGGGTACTTGTGTGTGTGCACGGTTCCAGATACATGTGTGTTCTTGTATATATGGAGGACCCAGGTTGAAGTTGGGTGTCTTCCTCAGTCACTCTCTACCTTAGATTGAGGCAGGGGGTCTGTCACTGAACCCAGAGCTCGCTGTTTCACTCATCTGGCCAGCCAGCTTGCTCCAAGGATTCCCTGTGTCTTCCTCCAGGGATTAGAGGGAGCCTCCAAGTGGGTTTGGGGATCTGAACTCCAGTCCTCAGGGTTACTTGGTAAGCACTCTACCTACTGAACCATCTGCCTAGCTTATATGCTCACTTGTTCACATATCTCTTGTGCGCCCCACCCCCAACCCCAGACACAAGCAGACTGCTATATCCAGGGCCTGTACGTGTGCCTTGCAAATAGTGACCACCCAGTAAGTGCTCTATGAATGAATGAATGAACTTTTTAAATTGTTTGCTTTGAAGTCCAAGTACTGCTTTGAAACCCCGTTGGGCAACAGGCCTGGGATCCGTGGACTGGCTTTGTTAGAATCCCATTTGACTATAAGGGGATATTGACTTCCTGTGTCATGCCAGGAGTGGGCAGATTGCTCCTTGCTCCCTCCTCAGCACCCACCTCAAGAGCCCCTGAACTTCTGCAACACCAGGTCCACCTGGAGGAACTGGAGCAAAGGTCATAGGGTGTCAGCTAGGAACCGTGGCCTGAATCCCTCCACCTTCATGGCCTTTGCCCTTTGCCATCCAGGGTGGAGGCTGATGTTTGTGGAAAGAAGCTTGGGCCCATGTTTTCTGGTTGGAGAAAGTAACTGACTTGGAACTATATCCAGGTGAATTTAGAACCAATATAAAGAATCATACCAGGAGGCCAGAGAGATGGCTCAGCAGTTAAGGATTCAGTTCCCAGCACCCACATGGTGGCTAACAACCATCCATAACTCCAGTTGCAGGGGATCAGGAGTCACACTTGGTTCTGAGCAAGGCTGAACATTGCCTCTTGGCAGGGGGTAGTTTTAGGGTCCACAAGGATCTACTGTGGGGACATAGGGGGATCCATCTCCAAAGGGGAGACAAGGAGACAGGAAACAAGGCAGGGATGGGGTCGGAGCAGGTGTCAACCGGGCCTGCTTCCTTAAAGGCCTCTCAGGCACACATTGGCACATTCAGGAGAAGGAAGACAGAGAGTCCTGAAAAGACAGGTAGAGCAACAGTTTCACTGAGGTCGAGGCAGGAGGGCCTCACAGGCTGAGCTCACAGGCTCCATGGCTTTCTGTCCTCAGCATCACACAGGGCCTTTGGGGTGCATCTGTTGAATGGGGGTAACAGGACCCACCTGGGGCTACCACAAGAAATGACCACAAGCTGTGTGACTTATAACAACAGATCTCAGGTTGAGACAGGAGGATTGTCAGGTTTGAGGCCAGCCTGAGCTAAAAAGTGAGACCTTGCCTTAAATACATATATATAGTCCTGGAGGCCAGAAGTCCAGTGTCAAGTTGCCTACCAGGCTCCATTCCTCCCAGAGAGCCCAACAGGGAACCTTTTCCTCCCTCTTCTGGCTTCTGATGTTTCTTGACCCATGGCCTGTGATTGCCTCCCTCCAGTCCCTGCCTCTGTCTGCACCAGGCCGTCCTCTCCTCTGATCAATCCTTCCATCTCTTATAAGGCCCTAAGACCCACCCTCATCCATAGTAATCTGTCCTCAAAGGTCTTAACTGAGTTGTTGTACCTGCAAATAAGATCAAAGCCACGAGCCCCGGCTGTTAGAACTTGAGCATAACTTTGTGGTATCACAAACCCTATTATGCTTCTAGCCCATGGGACCTTGTAAGGTCCCTGGGATAGGGATTTGCATGAAACAAGAACCCAAGACGTATTGGCTGTGGTCTCCCTCCTGCCCATGAGGAAATCACACGTGGCCCTGGGAGGTGTGCCCTCTAGCTAGCAGCTTTTCCCAGTGCTCCGCTGCTGGGAGAGCCCACGACTCACCCAAATGCCACCTCAGCCTGCAGGGACCCAGCATCCTCAAGGCAGGTGACGATTATCACCCACTCAGTAACCACTTGGTCAGTAGGAACCACACAGAGCCAGGACCACACTGTCCCCTCCTTCCCTGTGAGGCAGGTCATCCACACAGGCACTAGGATGCAGGTACTTAGCTCGTACTGCCTCTGGCCCTGTGTTCCCTTGCAGCATGTCCCCCTTGCACAAGTCCCTGACTACAGCCAGGAGCTAAGGATCCAGCCAGGAGCTGGGCCCCCTGAGAGTCATAGGAATGACCAGGAACCCTAATTCACACATGGTACCCATGACCCACCTGGCTCTGAAAACTCTAAGGTTCCACAGACATTTCTACATGAGGAAAGTTGAGGCAGAGTATGCATTCTATGCCACCCGATTCTCAAGCTTGTGCCCTTGGCCACTGACTTCCCCTGCAGGAACAAAGGGATCTTGTGTATCTGTTCACTGCACAGGTATCACTAAACAATGTGATGCTGTGCCCAGCTTTTTACAAGGGTGCCGGAATCCGAACTCAGATCCTTATGTTTACACCGCAGGTACCTGACTGACTGAGCCATCATGCCAGCTCTGGATGGTGGGATCTCGTATGAAAAGGGGAATCTGTTTTTGTTACTGTGTTAGTAATATTAGCATTTACGTGTGTGCGGCCTCATTCATTACAAGAGTCCCACTGTCTGTCTAGTCCAGGTCAGAGGTGACAAAGCTCCTTGGGCGTCTGTTGGGACCTGGGTTAGATCCATAGGTGGCTGTCCTGGCCCCGCACTAAGGGCCCTCAGAGCCAGGTTTCAGGCCACAATATTCAAGAGCTGGGAATGTAGACTGTTTGCCTAGCATCCATGAAGCCCTGCGTTTCACCCCAGCACCTCATAAAACCCAACACGCACTGCATACCTGTAATGTTAGTACAAGGGAGGTAAAGACAGGAAATCAGGAGTTCAGCCATCCTCATTACATAGGGAGTTCAAGATCAGCCTAGGCTACTTGAGACAGGCAGTCCACAAACTGGTAATCCTCCTGCTTCAGGCTCCCAACTGCTCGTATTACAGGTGCATAGTTGGTTTTGTTTTTGTTTTTTTTTGAGACAGGTTCTCCCTGTAGCCCCAGCTGTCCTGGAACTCACTTTTGCAGACCAGGCTGGCCTTGAACTCACAGAGATCTGCATGCCTCTGCCTCCTGAGAGCTGGGACTAAAGGCGTGCGCCACGACGCCTGGCGTCAACACCATTAGCTTTTAAGCGTGTGCTCTGTTCCCAGGTGTGGTGGCCCAGGCCGGTAATCCCATCTACCTGAGAGGCTGAGGCAGGAGAGTCAAGAGTCAAGTGTTTAAGGCCTGAGCTTCAGAACCAACAAAAAGTCAGAAGTCAGCCCGGCCAACATTAGACCCTGCCTCAAAATGAAAAGTAACAAAACAAACAAAAAAACCAAACAAGGCAGTGGCAGGGTGTGTGTGTGTGTGTGTGTGTGTGTGTGTGTATGCAGCTCACTGTTAGAGTGCTTATCTAGCATGTGCTAGGTCCCAGGTTCATCATTCCCTGATACCACCAAAAATAAATAGAAGGCCTGTCGGTACCCATGTCTCACAGGCGCTCCCCCAAGCCCAGCCCCACACGCATCCCCTCTGTTTGGACCCACTATGGCTCTGACTGTATGGTAGACTAAATCTCACATTTTTGCTCTCCCAGCAACAATAAGCATTTGTTTGCTCTTTGTTTTCTGAGACAGGGTCTCCCTGTAGCCCCAGTTGGTCTGGGACTCACTTTGTAGACCAGGCTGGCCTCAGTCTCACAGAGATCCACCTGCCTCTGCCTCCCAAGTGCTGGCGTGAGCCACCATGCCCGGCTACAAGCGTGGTTCTTAATGAGCAAGCACCCTCTTACCAGTTCTGGGAGTACAGGCAAGCCACATCCCATCCAGGTCTTTGTGGCTCAGACTGCAGCCCTGCCCACCATGCTTGGGGTCTCTGGCAGGTGTTTTCCATTCTGCCTGCATAACCCACCTACCCATCTGGTTCCAAGCTACAGGGTCTATGTTCGATGAGCTGCCCAGCCAAAGACCTACCCAGGGACTTGGGTCTTTCTGGGCCTGAGATATTCCTCCTGGGAGTGACACTACCCAGCTCTTGTCACTGGTGGAACAGCCTTTCCCATAACTGAGCCCTAGGAGCAAAAGCCAAGTGCAGGCATCCCTGAGTGAAGGCAAGGCTGAGTGGGGAGGAATGCCAGCATTTTAAGATCAGACTTTTCTAGAAGCCTCCTGGAGCCAGTGCCATGTGACTGAATCAGCTGAGCTTTTATTCTGTGTCTGGCCAGTGCTTGGTTCTTGAAATGAGTAAGAGTCCCCAAAGGACCTTCGAGCCCATGGGAAAGGCGAAATGTTCACAAACAGTAGGTTCATCTGTGTGCTGTAGGGGGAAGAGAGAGCAAGGCTAGCCTTAGCACAAGGAGCACGGGTTCTGAACCCGGGTTATGCTGTGGGCTCAAGAGAGGTGTGACCCTGGGCAAGTCTCTGCTTTATCTAATTTGGAAATTAACATACCCACCTGTAGGGTTGGGAGGATGAAAGAAGGCATTTCCCTGTGCCCTACACAGGGCCTTGACCCATGGCAAGGGCTCAGTAGACATTAGCCATATTGTAGTATAGGGAAGATAGAGGGAGCAACCAGGAATGGAGGGGACATTCAGGCAGGGTTCTGTAGGATGAATAGGAGTCCATAAGGAGCCTTGGGATTTAAAACTGAGAGAAGCAACGGAAAACAAATAGCTACCTCACTGTGGATGGAGGCCCTGGAAGGTGTTGACAGGGCCTGAGGCATATGCAGAGGTTAGCTTCAGAGACACTTTGGTTGTGTCTTTTAGTTTTGCTTTTGTTTTTCTTATTGTTATTGCTGTTGTTTTGAGACAGAGTCTCACTGTGTAGCTCAGGTGGACCTTGAACTGGCCATCCTCCTGCCTCAGCCTCTCTGCGCTAGGATTATAGGTGTGTGCCACCACACCTGGTTTCTGGTTTTTTGTTTGTTTACATTTATTTAGTGTGTGTGTGTGTGTGTGTGTGTGTGTGTGCGCACCCCCTCCACCCCCTCCCGGTACACATCATGGTACATGTGTGGATGTCAGAGGACAGCTTGCAGGAGTCAGTTCTCCCCTTTCATCATGTGAGTCCTGGGAATCAATCTCAGGTCAGTCTACGCCATCTCGTCACCCCAGCTCCTGTTTTGTCTTTCTTCCCTCCCTCCCTCCCTCCCTTCCTTCCTTCCTTTTTTTGGTCTTTTTGAGACAGGGTCTCCTTGTAGCCCCAGCTGTCCTGGAACTCACTATGTAGACCAGGCTAGCCTTGAACTCAGACATCCGCCTGCCTCTGCCTCCCAAGTGCTGGGTTTAAAGGTGTGTGCCAAAGGCGTGCACCACCATGCCCGGCCCACCAGTTCTGTTTTTTAAGATCATAAATCACCTTGTTCTTTAGAGACTTTAAGACACAGACATACAGAAGCAAATGTCCTCCCGGCTCTCTCCTCCTCCAGGTTCTCTCCTCCCCTAGGCTCTCTCCTCCCTACCTGCTTCCTTGAGCTGCTGAAGTGTTAGAGGTGGGTCTCTCCCAGTGCTCAGTGCTGCTCCCTTGTCAACACTTTGAGTCTGTGAATTCCTTTCCCTGCCCTAATACACAGGTCCTTTGAGTGACTACAGACCGGAGTGTGTCAAGGGTGGTCCTATGGTTTTCTTGATCCTTCCTCCCAGGAGAAATCCCAACAGAACCAGCCTGCTGAATACCCCAGAGGGGACCAGGTTGTGTCGTTCCTTTATTTGTGTTTTCAGAGCCTGGGGCTGAATTCAGGGCCTCACGCATACTAGGTTGGCACTCCACCACGGAGCTCCACCCCAGCCCTGGGAATGAGTTTTCTCCTGCCGAGAGTGAATGGCAGTGCTGTCTCAGCCATCTGTGCTCTGAACCAGACAGCCCTGCTCTCCTAATGCCAGCCTTATGGCCTCAGATGCTCAGATGCTGAGCTGCAGCTTCCTTTGTGAGACGGTCATGCGGGGCCAGCTCCTGAAAGCTGAGGTTCCCTTCCTGCTTCTTATCACTCACCCTCGTCTGTAACTGATATTTCCCAGGTCTTCCTCCCAGACCTGGGGCTCCTGGGGTGGGAGTCACGGCTGTTTAGTTCCTTTGGGTCCCAGCATTGGGTTGGCCCTCACCCAGTTAGGGCTGCCTGGCCTGGTAGGTAGATAGATGAGGTTGTGGTGGAGGAGATTAGCTGGGTGAGGCACAAGAAAGGAGTTTCTGGGAATGGACACCAGCACTGGACACGGGGATTTGGAGTCAGGTCCTCAAAGCTTATCCTATCCCACCAAGCCTTGGGGGTTCAGGGCTATACATGCAGAGGGTAGGCCCTGGGTTCGAATTCTGCCTCCGCCACCCACAGAGGATGGCTTTGGACACCTGATTTAACTACTTTGAGCTATAATTTCCAGCTATTGAAAGTGAGTGATGGGGTCCACTAAGGCTGAGAAGGGCTTGAAGCAGCTGAGGCTAACAAGGTAGCAGGGTTAAGAAGGGAGGACTATACTATACCTTCCCCTCAGGCCCCAGCTGACAGTCTGCAACTGGGGACAAAGGTTACCTTTCCCTCCCCTTCTCTGGCTTACCTGTCCTAAGAGGGAAAGGGGCTAGAAGCTCATTATTTAACCCCACAGGGGACAGGAGACCAGGAAGTATAGAGCCCCTAGTGCTGACCCTGCCAGCTGCTCCCTGTTCCTGGTTAAGAGGAGGCTCAACTTCCAAGGGCTCAAATCCAGTCCCTCCTCAGGCTCCTATCTGTCCTCCAAATTCCACACACACCTGCCCAGCCCCATCTTGACCTGGCCCTGGGTGGGACCTATCGGCCGTCAAGGTCACCCCAGGGGATTCTGATAGAGTCACCTGGGCAGACCTCCTGCATTGTATTTGCCAGTGACTCGGATTCTCTGAGGGGTCTGGCAGGGGCTCCAAGAGGAACCAGTGACTAGAGCAGCACCAGCCAGGGGGTACTGTGCCCACATCCCTCTCCTACACCACTGCAGAGCCTTGATGACCATGGAGCTGCAGCTGGATCCTAAGGACAGAGGACAAGGGGTGCCCGTCCCATCCCAAGACCTGTGTGCATTCACCAGAGGATCTGAGGACACCAGCACACAGGCCATGCACACTCACAGATGCACACCTTTGCTTAGACACATAGATGCACACTTAGACAGACATAGAGCCCTGCTCACGAATGCATGCACACAGAGCATGCTTAACAAACACACTTGTGCCCAGACACACACAGATGCACGTTTATTCACAGGCACACAGATGCACTCTCACAGACACAGAGGTGTACACACTTTCAGACATACTCAGATGCACACTTGTGGATATGTGCTTGCTTCCAGATGCACAGATGTACACTCACAGATGCTCAGATGTATACTCACAGACACAGGTGTATAGCACATTCAGACACACTCAGATGCACACTTGTGGATATGTGCTTGTTCTCAGATGCACACTCAGACACAGATGTAGAGTGCATTCAAACATAGACCCAGGCTCACAGATGTAGACTCATGCTCACAGACACAGATGCCTGCTCACAGTTGCCCGCTTCCAGATTATTCTTGCAGACAGATACGCTCACACAGACATGCATAGCCAGACACACACCTGTATACTTACAGACACACAAACATTTACAACATGCAAATGCTGCACACACTCAGAGACATTAACACTCACAGACACAGACAAGCACCCATTACAGGCACAGAGATTAGTCCAGAGAGATGCAGAGTCCTGTGCACTTGGGCCCTACAGCTCACCTTCAGCCAACACCAAGCCTAGCACCTCAATTGTGCAGTCCAACCCCTGCAAGCCTCCCCTCAGCTCAGTGTTGCCAGATTGGATGCTCTAGGAAACCCAGACTCCACTGACTCCTAGTCCTCACATTCTCATGTGTGGAAGTTTCTGAGGCCGTAGATAGCTCAGCCACAAAGGTTGGACAGCCTCTCGACCTAAATAGGTGATTGAATGCCCACCCACACTGTGCCAACTTTGGCCCTAACATTTGTTCATTCACGCCACATCAGTATATTGCCTCAGTCAGTACTGAGGTACTAAAATAAACCCGACAGAATTGGGTCCTGGGGGGGGTCCTGGGGGGGGTCCAGGCACCCAGTAGGGGGCAAGAAAGCAGAGAGGCACTCTGCCATGGAGAGTCCTGGGGCCACTTCCTCAGCCCAGTAGGGGCGACCTCAACAGTACCCAGATCCTGACTGTGGTCCTCGTCCCACCACCTGCCCCACCCCCTCTCCTGGGTGGTCTTCTGGCCTAATTGACAGTGCTGGTCTCCAGAGTTCCTGACAGCAGGTTTTCTGGGCAGGACATGGTGAGCTTTAGACCCTGACTCTCCCTCGCCTGCCAAGAACCAGCCAGCGTTCATTCCTCTGGAGCTGTGGAGTACCCAGGATCCCTTTGACAGAGCATATGCAAACTGATTTGTGCTGAGAAAATCACAGGGGCTCAGGGTGACAGCCAGCCTGCACTGGGGTTTTAGACAGAAAAGAAACAGATCTGTGTTGCAGACATGCTCGTCCCCTGAGTGGTGGGGCTCCCCAGTCTTCCCTCTGTCTAGTCAGGACTTCAATTCTTAGCCTTCTGAGGACCAGTCATAAATTTGTCCAGCCCCTCTAAGTACCCATTTACAGATCCTGTCAAGGTCACTTGGTCCTGCACTTAGTACCTGCTGGGTAAGGATGTGTTACCTTCTCACTGGGAGCCTGGATGTCCCTTTCCTGTCCTCCCTTGCATCCTTCCTTCGCAGTGTAACCAAAGTGAGGTGGGAGCCCTGGATGGCTTCTGTGGTCTAGCAGAGAGAGGGAGCTCCCTTATCCTTCCTAAAGGCTGGTATGAATAATCCCAGCTTTAAATATAACTGGGGAGAAGGCCAGCTGGTTCCTAACAGAGAACATTCTGGAACATTGTACAGAAAGAACTTTGCTATTGCCTCTAAGAATTAAGGAAGAGGCTGGAACTGGGCTGGCAAGAGGCATCTTGCTGGGAAGAACATGTCAGAAAGACTTGGGCTTAACATACCAACTGGTTATAAGTACACTCATGTCAGGCATGATGGCACATGTCTTTAATCCCAGCACTCAGGAGGCAGAGAGAGGTGACTCTCTATGAGTTTGAGACCAGCCTGGTCTAGATAGAGAGTTTTAGGCCAGCAAGCCTACATCATGAGACCCCATCTTTAAAAAAAAAAAAAAAGCAGGGGGGGGCTGGAGAGATGGCTCAGTGGTTAAGAACACTGACCTTGCAGAGGACCTGGGTTCGATTCCCAGCACCCACATGGCAACTACAAACAATCCTTAGCTCAGTTCCAGGGAAATCCAAAGCCCTCTTTGACATCCACAGCATTGCATGACACAGGTGCACTCACATACATGCAGGTAATATATTCATACACATAAAATGAAAATAATAAAATATTTTTTAAAAAAAAGTAGGATTGGGGATTTAGCTTAATGGTAGGGTGTTTACTAGGCCCTGAGTCAGGCCTCGGCACCAAGGGAAAAAAGTGTCCTCAGAAACAGCTGAATCACTTAATTAAGAGTAAGTGGTGTTGCTTTTTTCATTGTTCCAGCAGGAAAAATAGCTCAATATTCAGAGAACCCTACTCTAGTTCCCAGCACCAACATGGTGACTCACAGCCACCTGTAACTCCAGCTCCAGAGGATCCGACACCCTCTTCTGGCCTCTGAGGGCACCTGTACTCATGAGCATACACACACACATTTAAAAAAGAAAATTATCGTTGGAGCTAGTGAGATGGCTCAGTGGGTAAAAGAACTTGCTGCTCGGGGCTGGAGAGATGGCTCAGTGGTTAAGAACACTGACTGTTCTTGCAGAAGACCCAGGTTCGAATCCCATCACCCACATGGCAGCTAACAGCTGTCCGTAACTCCAGTTCCAGGGCATCTGACAGGCTCTTCTGTCCTCGGGCATTGCACGACACAGGTGCACTTACCTACATGCAATACACACATACACATAAAATGAATAAATAAAATATCAAAAAAAAAAAAAAGAACTTGCTTCTCAACCCTGAAAGCTGTCTTCTGACATCCATAGGTGCACTGTGGCATTCTGCCCCACCCCCACACATACACCAATAACAATAGCAATTATAGTGATTAACTTCAAATTCATTGTTAATTGCTTTACATACTTTATTTGGGGATGGAATCAAGGAGGTCAGTATCTTAAAGACTATGAAATTTCGGGGGCTGGAGGGACAGCTCAGTGGTTAAGAACATTTGCTGTTCTTCCAGGAGACCCAGGTTCAATTCCCAGCATTCACATGGTGGCTGACAACCATCACCAGTTCCAAGGGATCTGATGCTGAGCCAATGCCCTCTTCTGGCCTCTGTGGGCTTTGCATAACACAGGTGCACTTATATACATGCAGGCAAAACACTCATACACATAAAAATTAAAATAATATATTTTTTTGATGGGCATGGTGGCACATGCCTTTAATCCCAGCACTCGGGAGGCAGAGGCAGGCGGATCTCTGTGAGTTCAAGGCCAGCCTGGTCTACATAGTGAGTTCCAGGATGGCTGGGGCTACAGGGAGACCCTGTCTCAAAAATAACAAATATTTTAAAAGACTATTCAGTTTCTGAAATCAATTGTGTATAACTCCGGCCTTCTTCAAGACCACTTGTTCTATGCTGTTTTTCTCTCTTTCCAGATTGTTCTCTGGGGCCGAACTGAAAAATGCCTGAAGGAGACAACAGAGGAGATTCGGCAGATGGGCACAGAGTGCCACTATTTCATCTGTGACGTGGGTAACCGGGAGGAGGTATACCAGACGGCCAAAGCTGTCCGAGAGAAGGTCAGTAGCTCAGGAGCATCTGTCCCTGGCATACTGAATGCAGGGTCACGCTGGGCAAAGAACACATTCATGTGGGCTGGGAGGAAGCATTGCTATGGCAGACTGGCTTTGTACAGGGCACCTTTGGGGACTCTCCATGAAACTGGCCCAAGCTACTTGAGCAGGGACTGGGATTGATGGCACAACAAATCTAGTCCTCTCTGGTCCCATCGGACATTAGGACCCTTTGAGTTTCTCTCTAAACCAAGAGGGGCAAATGTCCCATTGCCTTCTGGGAAAATCCTTCCCCTAATTCAAGCCATTTGGGCTGAGTATATCAGTGAGCTCCAAAAGAGAAAAAGAAATTACCCTGATGCCAGGCATGGTGGCACATGACTTCTTAATGCCAGCACTGAGGAGGCAGAGGCAGGTGGATATCTCTTGAGAGGGAGGCCAATCATGTCTACTAGCAAGTTCTAGGCCAGCTGGGATACAAGGAGACCCTGTCTCAAAAAGACTGCCCACCAAAAGACTGTCACATAACCTGCTCATGGTATTAGGTATTTCTATGCAACAATAACCTCATTTATTTTAAGTATGCTGTGTCCTGGGTATAGTATGTGCCATTAATTATTTCTAATCCTCAGACATAGCTGGTACGGCACCAGTACCATTTATGAACAAGACTAATGCTCAGAAAGGCCACACAGCTGGCGGCTGAGGGACCACTGGGTCCGTACCCCTGTAGGCTGGCTGCCCTCACAGCTCCATCGCCCCCTCTTGCCCACAGGTGGGTGACATCACCATCCTGGTGAACAATGCCGCCGTGGTCCATGGGAAGAGCTTGATGGACAGTGACGATGACGCCCTCCTCAAGTCCCAACACATCAACACTCTGGGCCAATTCTGGGTAAGGGCAGGCCTGGCCCAGAGCCAGCCAAGAGCATGACAGGGAGCCTGGATAGGGCAGGGGTGGAGCGAGAGGTCCACTGGGACTGGGGCTCAGGCCATCAGGGGTGACCAAAGGCAAAGCGGCTAGACAAGAGGAATGACTGACCTTGGAGGCATAGGAACGTAGTGTCTGGAAGCAGGGTGCCAGCAGCCCCTCCTTGCTGGAAGGTTCCGTCCCAGAGTAGCCGTGCATCCAGGATGGGCTATTCTCCCCAAGGAAGGGCTTCACTGCTTCATGTTGACCCCCCTGTCCACCCTCAGACCACCAAGGCCTTCCTGCCACGTATGTTGGAGCTCCAGAACGGCCACATCGTGTGCCTCAATTCCGTGCTCGCACTGTCAGCCATTCCCGGCGCCATCGACTACTGCACATCGAAAGCATCGGCCTTCGCCTTCATGGAGAGCTTAACGTTGGGGCTACTGGACTGTCCAGGTGTCGGCGCCACCACCGTGCTGCCCTTCCACACCAGCACCGAGATGTTTCAGGGCATGAGAGTCAGGTCAGTGGGGGAGACCAGCCACCTCTCCTGAGCCAACCCATCCAGTGGTCAGCACGGGAAGAGTTACACTCTAGAAGACCCTAGAAGCCCTTGGCCATGGCCTGGTCCTTTCGTTAATCATTGTCCATCCTCAACACACGGGATGCTACCACAGTATATTAGTTACTGTTCCAGCTGCTGTGACAAATACCTAACCAAAGCAACTTAAAGGAGGGTTTGTTTGGGCTCACAGTTTGGGGACGCAGTCCATCATGGAGGGAAGGCATGGCGGCAGAGCACAAGGCAGCTGGTCACATGGCATCTGCAGTCAGGAAGCAGAGAAAGGCGGATGCTGGTGCTTAGCTCGCTTCCTCTTCTTTATCCAGTCCAGGACCCCAGTCCATGGGATGGTGCCGCCCACATTTAGAGTGGGTCTTCCCACCTCAATTTAACACAATCCAGACACTCTCATAGACAGACCCACAAGTCAGTTTCCATGGTGATTTGATAGCCTATCAAGTTGGCAAGATTAACCATCATGGGTGAGTTAAGGTCCTACTTCCTGATGCTGCAGCTTATGCAAAACACCTGTACTGAATATGTGCAGTAGACTACTACCCAACAGCAAAAAAGGAAACCACGAGCTGTATAGTGAAGCTGATGTCCATGATAGCAAGTGAAAGAAGCCAGACCAGCCCACTCTGCCTGATCCCGTGAGCAGGAAATTATGAAGCAAGTAAACTGGTTGTGGTGCTAGAGACCAGGTCAGTGACTGACCCCCATCCCAGTTAGCTTTCTGCTGCTATGATAAAAAACCATGACAAAGAGCAACTTGGGAGAATAAAGGGTTTATCTCATCTTACATGTCCCGGGTCATACGCTATCACTGAAGGAAGTCAGGGCAGGAGCCCGAGAGGAACCTGGAGGCAGGAACTGAAGCACAGACCGTGGAGGAACACTGCTTACTGGCTTGCTCACTACATTTCCTATATAGCCAAGGCCCATCTGCCCAGGGATAGTACTGCCCACAGTACGCTGGGCCCTGTGACATCAATCCACAGTGAAGAAAATGCCCCACAGATATGCCCACAGTCCAGTCTGATAGAGACAATTCCTTCATTGAGATTCCTTCTTTCTAATTATCTCTAAGTTTGTGCCAAGTTGACGAAAAATTGCTATGGCAATCCCCCCTTGTCAACGTTGACACACAGCATGTCACTGTAAACCTTACCCTTTTCATTTCTTGTCCCCAAGATCTCCTGTGAGGATCACAATATACAACACAGTCCAACTTTTTTTTTCACAGTTTTTTTTTTTTTTTTTTCTTTTTGAAGCAGGGTCTCCCCTGTAGCCCCAGCTGTCCTGGAACTCACTATGTAGACCAGGCTGGCCTTGAACTCACAGAGATCCGCCTGCCTCTGCCTCCCAAGTGCTGGGACTACAGGCGTGTGCCACCACGCCCAGCTTTCACAGTTTAACTTGTAAAAGTCTAGTCTTTTAAAAAATTTCCACAGACACACACACACACAGCTTGTCTGGTAGGCTCAGGCCAGTTCCACTCCACACCTGTTGTTCTTCACAGACATCGACGGTCCTGGCATCTCCAGTATCCCAAGGTTTCCATAGCTACAGAGGCTCTACCTTCACCGGTGGCCTTGATCCCCAGGATCCACATGGTAGAAAGAGAGAACTGACTCCAGCAAGTTGTCCTCTGACCTCCACACACACACAGAGGCACTCACACCCACCTACCCCCCCCACAGAGACTAATAAATGTTTAAAATTAATAAATGCCAATTATAGCTCCCTGTAAAGAAATCCCAAGCCCACCAGTCACACCTCCTGCAGACCCATTCCATCAAGCAGAGTGTGACTGTTGGCCTAGCATTCTTGCTTGGGAGTCAGGCACCTGGAGTGGTACCTGTTATTGCTGTGACATGCTGCAGGATGTCTTCTTTTCAAGGTTGATCTGTGGAGTGATGACCGACATCATAGGCAGTGAGGGTAAAATATGGCACTAGTGTGGAACACCGTATTGTACGTATTACATACCCAACGATGGGCGAGTTTTGTAGCCTCTCAGAGCTTTAATTTGCTCATTTGTAAAATGGTGGAAATAATATTTACTTCATAGGATTATTGGGAGAATTACAAATGATAATATGTGTGACATACCTAACACAAAGCTCTCACACAAGTTGCTCAGAAAAGAGATACCTTTGTTACTTTATTCATTTTACTTTATTTTATTTTGAGACAGGGTCTCATCTCTAGCCCAGGCTGACCTCAAATTCTTGATAATCCTTCTGCCTTAGCCTCCCAAGTGCTTGGGATGACAGGCACCACTACACCAGGCTCTTGTTACTGTTACCAAGAATAAACATCTTCATAATTGCATGTTACTAATTTTCCTAGTAGATCATCTCTTCCAGGATATCATCCAAATATTTCTACTTGGCTTGCAAACAAATTGTCATAAATTCAAAACCTAGAGGAGGCTCATAACTATATGAATGTTCCATGGTAGATCCCCCCGACCTCCAGGACATACTTGGTATGGTTTCTTTCCATCTTAGTATATAAGAGGCATTCAATAAATGTACATTCAACACAAGTGCATCAGTGGCAATCTGGTTTTAATTGGACAACCTGAGCACTGAAGAGGTTGAGATGGTCACAGTGCTCACACATCTGTTTCACCCTTCAGCATCTTCCTGATTCTCCACTCTAAGTCAAGGTACCCTCAAAGCATTTTTCCTTAGTGGTTCAGTGTACGTGCCAATGGCCTGGGATCAAATCCCAGTTCTGTGCGACCTTGGATAAGTGACTTGACTTTTCTGTGCCTCAGTTTGATTGTGTATATATAATTTGGTGTTTTTTTGGTCTTTTTGAGACAGGGTCTTCCTGTAGCCCCAGCTGTCCTGGAACTCACTACGTAGACCAGGCTGGCCTTGAACTCACAGAGATCTGCCTGCCTCTGCCCCCCTAGTGCTGGGATTAAAGGCGTGCACTACCACGCCTGGCGATTGTTTTTATTTTTTAAAGTGATTTCTAACCCTGACTTTATAAGTTGAGTGAGCAACTGTGTGAGTATTGACTAGCTATGCCTCCTTAGTGAGCACTAGGTAGATATTAGCTACCTGTGGCTGTGCAGGCCAGTGCCTAGGGCTTGGCCGGAAGAGCAGACCTGGAAGACATATGCTTAAGCAGCTCCCATTCATTGAGAGAAAAAGAAAAGTCGAACAGCCTTGGCTCTGTCCTATGGTTGTCTTAGTTGTTTCTCAGGAAGTGAAGGTCAAGGACCTGGTTAGGACAGAAGCAGGGGCCACGCAGCAAGCTGGCTTATCTGTGGGTGCTCCTGCTTGTAGACGTGTTTGCTGACTTGGTCTGTGTTCCAGCCACACCACCAGACATTGTTCTCTTGACTATACTGCTCTATTTGGCCCTCCCAGAAGCCCTGCAAATGAGCTCTAACCCCATTTTACAGATAAGAGAGCTGAGGCTCAGAGAGTCTCAGGCACCTCCCAGAGACCACACAGCCGGAAGTTGGTTAGCGGAGCAGACTTTTTCTGACTTCCCTCTGCTTCTACAGGCTTGCTGTCTGCCACTTCCCAGGGTTCCTGGTCACCATCCTACCCACCAAAGAGAGAAAAGGGAAAATCCCTAGAGACTTAAGGCTCCTCCAAGAAGAATACCCCAAAACCTGTGAAGCTGGGTCTTCCCACCCTTTCTCCCATCCCTCAAGAAGCAGTGCCAGCCACAAGTGGAGGCTGGAGACAGTAGATGAGCCACTTGGCACTAGGTTCCAGCATCTGTAAGCTGTCTCAGCATGCGCCTCCCTGCAGAATCCAAGGCCAGCCCTTCAGGGGCTTCTTAGAAGCCCTGTTGTGGCCTGGGGAGAGAGCCTAGTTAGTAAAGTAGGATCTGAGTTTGAACCCCAGAACCCATATAAAAAAGCCAGGCTAGGCCGGGCGTGGTGGCACACGCCTTTAATCCCAGCACTTGGGAGGCAGAGGCCTTTGTGAGTTCAAGGCCAGCCTGATCTATACAGTGAGTTCCAGGCCAACTGGGGATACAAGGAGACCCTGTCTCAAAAAGAAAAAATAAGAAGCCAGGCATGGTAGCTTGTGCTTGTAATCCCAGTGCTGGGGAACTAGAATGGGCAGTTCCTAGGGCTTGCTGAACAGCCAGTGTAGCCGTCAGGAAGCCCCAGGCCAATGAAAGTCCCTGTCTCAAGAACAAGGTGAACCGCTCTGAGGAGTGATACCTGAGGCTGACCTCTGTCCTCCACACCTGTGCACATGAACACATACACACTTGCACACTCACACAAATAAAGAAACAAAAATTTTTTTTGGTCTTTTTGAGACAGGGTCTCCTTTGTAGCCCCAGCTGACCTGGAACTCATTATGTAGACCAGGCTGGCCTCCAACTCACAGAGATCCACCTGCCTCTGCCTCCCGAGTGCTGGGATTAAAGGTGTGCACCATCATACCCAGCGAAACAAAATTTTTAAAGCAGCATTGTTAGGGCAGTGAAGAAGGTGCAGGGAAGGGCGTGGTCCGTGAGTGGCAGGGGTGCCCCTTGCTCAGGAATGGCATCAGACCTGGTGACTCACCACCCTTCATCTTCCCGGTACCAGAGCCAATCACAAGCCCTTTGTTGGACAAAGGTCAGGGCTGGCAGCATGTGCCTGTGAAGTGAGTCCATTCCTTTAAACCAAAGAGGGGTAGGAAGAGCTGTCACTGGAGAGTGGCCTGGAGCTCACTCCTGGGCCTTGCTGGCCCCAGTCCTCCAGGGGAACCTCTGTTTCCTTATTCATGAACGAGAGAGAATATTCATGTGCAGGCCACAGACTTAGGGAATACCATGGTTGCATGGGTCCAGGGTCAGATGCCTCTGAATGGGCATGGGACAGTCCTGCTGTTTGTGGATTTGATGGTTTGTTCTTATTGAAGTCTTCTGGGTTTGACCTCTGTAGTCAGTGAGTCAATGAATGAATGAACAGTAAGTGAACCAGCATGCCAAGGGCCTGCCCAGCACACAGCCCCTGATTCCAGACCCAAGGAGTAGAGATGTATAAGGGGAACAAGAAATATTTATTGAGCACCTACTGTATACCAGCTACTGCTAGATGCCAGTGATGCAACAGAGAGTGAGACTGAGACTCATTGGGCCAGCACCCCTGTAGAGCTCGTAGTCTCGTGGGGGAGATGGGCCCTTGACAAGGAAGCGGTCAATAAGCAAGGCCATTGTAGAAGTGATCAGTGCAGGCAATTGACATGAATTTAAGGCTAGAGACCACTGAGGGGTCGGTGGGGGCTGAGAGATCTCCCTGAGGAGCGACTGGGAAGAGTGACCCAAGCCATTAGGGACAGCTGGTCCAGACAGGCTGGCCTGTGCTGCTCAAACAGAGGGAGGAGGGAGGAAACCGTCAGAGCTCGTCAGGGCCCAGATTACAGAGTGTGGAGCCAGTTCAGTGTGCCAGGAGCCCTGGAGGGCTTTGGAGATCGAGCCCAACAGAGTAGGCTGGAATTCCTTGATTTCCTTGAGATACCTCCTGCTAGCCTGCAGACTCCTCACATAGAGGGCAGTGAGAGGGAGGGTCCCTCACCCAGGAGAGCCAAAGGGATCCTCCTTCCACATTGGCACCCGCTGAGACTCCCAGCAGAGATGCCAGGTTCTCCAGGAGAAACCAGTGTCTTCCTGCCTTCAGGTTTCCCAACCTCTTCCCCCCGTTGAAGCCGGAGACGGTAGCCCGGAGGACGGTGGAAGCCGTGCAGCAAAACCAGGCCCTCCTCCTGCTCCCGTGGACCATGAATATCCTCATTATCTTGAAAAGGTATGGGGTAGAGGGGAGAGACCTCTTCATCAAGTACATTCCCCCCAGTGGGTCCTAGTGGGAAAGAGGCAGCAGACTGGACAAAGTACACATGATCTATTAGTCATGTCTGCTGGGGGCAGGATGAGGCGCAGTGGCACCTCTGCTGCTGAGGTTCTGTACTGACCAGAAGGCAGTAGCAGTAGTTCTCCACTTGTTGGTCTAAGGAGCCCTGTGAGTATTTATTTATTTTTGAGACAGGGTCACACTGTGCAGCTCGGGCTGGTCTGGAGCACACTCTATAGGCTGGCCACGAACTTTCAGTTCTCTCGTGTTAGACTCCCTAGTTCTGGAATTTATCATGCCTGTCTTAAAAATTACTGAGGACTCCAAAGAGCTGTCGTTTATGTGAGTTGTATCTCACGATTTACTGTGTTGCAAATTAAAACCGAGGAAAAACCAAAATTAGTTTTATTTGTAATATTATTCACTTATAAACAGCAATAACAAAACTATTAAATTACCGTAACTGTTTTGTTTGCTTGCCTAAAAATCCAAAAATTTTTTTGAGACAGCTCATAAATATATTTTTATAACAAGCAATTATATTTTCTGAAAGAAAAATAACAGTTGTCAGGGGTGGCATTGTTTGCATTTTTTTGTAAATCTCTTGTCTGGTTTAGTTTGAGACAGCTTATTCTTTTTTGACTTATTTTATGTGTGAGTGTATTGCTTACATGTATGTAAGTGGATCCATGCCATGCAGTGCCCGCAGAGAACAGAAGAGGGTGTTGAATCCCTGGAACTGGAGTTACAGACAGTTGTTAGCTGGCATGAGGACGCTGGAATTTGAACTCAGGTCCTCTGCAAGAACAGCCAGTGCTGTTAACTGCTGAGCCATCTCTCCAGCCCTGAGACAACTATATCCTTACATCTGCTTCCCTTTTCAGCCAGTGGTGATAGTAACATGTTTAGCCTCTAGGAAACTCCACTGCATGTTCATGAGAAAATAAGAGAATAAAACACAAATGATAGAGATGTAGCTCAGTGGGTAGAAGGCTTGCCTAGCATGCAGGAGCCCTGGGTTCATAAACTGGGTGATAGTGTATGCCTGGATTAATGACACTTGAGAGGTAGAAGCAGGAGGATGAGAAGTATAAGGTCATCTTTGGCTACATAGCAAATTCAAAGCTAACCTGAGATACATGAGCTCCTGGCTCAAGAAAGAAAAAAAAAAAAAAGACAAGTGAAGTTGTATTATTATAACTATCCAGAAGAAATCTCAGGAACGCCTAAGAGTTCCTAAAACACATTTTAAGAACCACTGTTCAGACTGTTAGACATATCCCCGGACCCTAAGGGGTTTTCATGCCAAAGGCTCAGAGTTTGCAGAAATCGCATAGTTCTAGTGAGGTGGGACTTACCAAGGCACACACCTTAGGAGGTAGACTCCATAAAGGAAGTACTTTCCCCTCCAGAATCTTCTCGGGCTTATATTCCCCTAGATCTTTCCAGACTTCGTGCATCCAGGTCCCACACTGTAGGAGCTGGTACAGGTAGCTGCCTCAGCAGAGTGCCCAGAGGCCTCAGGACAGGGAGAACTGAATCCCTCGGCCATGAGTCTGGCTCTCTCTTGCTTGTCAGAAAGTGAGGCTCCCAGGTACATGGCCAGCTCCCCTGTTACCATCAGACATGACTCTCAGGAAAGCCACACCCCTAGCTGTGACACAGGACCTTGACACTAAGGGGACCATGGTAACCAGCCCCTTATCCTCTACTCCTACAACCAGATACAGTGAAGTAGAGAGTCGAGGAGGGGACACCTGCCACACTCACACCATCCCAGCTTCCCTCAGTCCATCCTGAACTGACCCTCAATTCAAGAGGCTCTCTGACTGCCTCGGGAAGCCTGTTCAGGAGCAGGCACGAAATGGCTCAGTTAGTAACATGCTTGCTGTGCAAGTCTGAGGACCAGAGTTTGGTCCCTACACCCATATCAAGAAGCTGGGCATGGTGGTATGTACTTGTAATCCCAGCAGTGGGAGGTGGAAGCAGGAAGATCTCTGGGGTTTACTGACAAGATGGCTTCATAGGTGAGTTCCAGGTCAGTGAGAGACCCTGTCTCACAAAACAAGGTGGATGATGACACCTGAAGGAAGACACACACACACACACACACACACACACACACACACACGAGTAGGAACTCGTGTCCTCACTGAAGCCAGGGTTCCACCCTCCACCTTAGAAAACATCTTTTTTGGGGGGGGAGTCTTTTTGAGACAGGGTCTCCCTGTAGCCCCAAGCTGTCCTGGAACCCATTGTGTAAACTAGGCTGGCCTTGAATTCACAGACATCCACCTGCTCCTCCCAAGTACTGGAATTAAAGGTGTGCGTCACCACGCCCTGCTAGGAAACATCTTTAGAAGTGTTCTGTAACATTTAATGAAAATGTAGTCTGTCTGCAACATCTCAGCACAGTAAGCCCCAACATATATTTCCTGTCCTGTCCCTGACTTCTTCCTCTCACAGCAGAGTCTTCCCCAATCCTACACCACACCCTTCCTGACCTTTTCCGAGAGAAAACTCTGAAGGCTCCTATGGAGCCACCACCAGGAAGCCTTCCAGATTTCCCTGCATGGGAGCAAGCCATTCCCATCCTGTACCTAGAGTAGGGCAAGGGCCTGTACTTTGACTTGAGAGACTGGGAGTCCTCACTCTGCCAGGCCTGGGTCTCAGAGGAACTAAGGACCAGAGATGAGACATCTGCCACAAACGTACTCCTGTGACAGATAGTCAAGGAGCAGAAGGGCTCTAGGTTACCCCAGGAGAGGCTATGGGTGCGTCCGGCACATTTCCCTGGAGAACGTGTCATCTAAAGTGTACCTAACTCCTCAGCCCCTCCTAGCAAGTCTTTGTTAAAGAAGCAAGCAGCTGTTGGAGTTGATTGATCTCTGAGATTACGCAAGGCCCTAAGATGCTGTCTTAGTCTATCTTCTGATGGTATAACTGAGTACCACAGACAGGGTAATTCGTAAAGAACAGAGGTGTAGGCCGGTTGATGGCTCTGTGAGTAAAGTGAATGGCACACAAGCATGAAGACCTGAGTTTAAATCTCCCGAACTCATGAAAAGCTGGATGGGGTAGCATGCACCTTAATCCAATGTGCATACAGGGAACTGGGAGACAGAGACGAATCTCTGGAATCTCCCAGGCCAGCTAGGCTGGTATATGCAGAAGAAAAAAAAACAAGAGACCCTGTCTCTAGCGAGGTGGAAAGTGAGGACTGACATGCTGGTTGTCCTCTGACCTTCACAAGTGACTGTGAATGTGTCAGAAAGAGGGGAGAGGAGGAGGAAGGAAGATGGAGGGAGTTTTGTTGTTTTTTTTTAAGAGGGCTGGAGAGATGATTCAGAATTAAGAGCCTACAACTGCTCTTGCAGGGGACCAGAGTTCAGTTCCCAGCATCTACATCAGATAGCTCTCAATCACCTGCAACTCCAGCTCCAGGAGATTCAGTGCCCTCTTCTGGCCTTCGTGAGCAACTACACACACACACACACACACACACATACACACTCACCCCATTTTAAATTTTAAAAATCTTAGAAAAAAGGAACCAGGGGTATGTGTGGCTTGGGGTTCTGGAGGCTGGCGCATCCCAGAGCACGTTGTCAGCATCTGGCAGGGCTTTCCTGAGACCTCATGACGTCATGGAAGAATATCGCATGGTGAGGCAGAGTAAATGTGCCCAGGAACTTGCTTTCATAACAGCCACTGCCCAGACTGCCCATTAATCCGTGAATGGACAGATCCTCTCATGACCCAGTCACCTCTGTCTTACCACAAAGACAATCAGGTTTCAACCTGTATTTTTGAGGGGACAGGGCACATGCAACACCCCACAGCAGATGCTAAGAACGCAGCTCTTACCGCTCTACCATCCTTTCTGTGCCCTGCCCTTTACCTAGTGAAAGTACTAACTGCTTCCTGTAAGTTCTTCGGGTCCCAGAGGTGTTTAGGAGGAAAGCTGGTGTGTGGCTTACAGAGGAGGCGGGAAGCACGTCTAGGACCATTATTCTGCTCTCCTGTTTGGTATAGCCCAAACTCCTGTTGGGAAAGCAGTGACCCCTGCTTTCCCCCACCCCACTGACCATCTTCTCTTCCCCTCAGCATACTCCCACAGGCCGCGCTGGAGGAGATCCACAGATTCTCAGGGACCTACACCTGCATGAACACTTTCAAGGGGCGGACATAGAGCAGCAAGAAGACTCACTTCAGGAGCCGTGAAGCCTGAGGGGGGCTGCAGCACCTGGGAGCACAGCCACGCATCTGTCCATTGGCACACGTCCGCTGGGTGAGCGGGATTATGCCTGTCCCCAGGGAAGAACCTAGCAGCTCCCAGGTCAGCCCCAGGACCTTTGCGCAGGACTGATGGGTATAACTGACCCCCATGGGGAGGCAAGAAGCCAGCAGCAGCCACCTTGATACTTTGTTCATTTCTGATTCTGTAGAGTTTATTGTTAAATTGCTTCTCTGGTTTAACCCACCTGAGCAGGGTGCATAGTCTGTTTCCAGGAGGGTCTGCCCCCAGGTGCTCTGCCTTCCCCGCCAAAACTCACTCATCCTCGGCTCATGCAAACTGGTTAACCAGCAGGAATGCACAATAAAAGGTGGCTTTCTCGGCTTCCTTTGTTCAGATCCTTGGGCAAACAGCTGGGAAGGGAGCCCGTCCCAACCACAAAGCCCCATCCTTGAGGGAGAAGGGGTCTACCTCGGAGTCCTCAGAGACCAGGAGAGAGACCAAAGCCAAACTTGAGGGTACAAAGAGAGGCCAGGCCCCTCCTGGCAGACCATGGCTTCCCTACTAGGACTCCTGAGAGCTAGAATGCCTTCTGTCCTGTCTTAGCCCCACTAATCCACCAACTTGACCACCTACTGTCTACCCCGCATGCACTTATTACTGAAGGAAACCAAAATGCCAGTCATCACGGAGAAAGCGCCGTGAGTCACTAGACACAGTGACAGCTCATTACTATGAGGCCAGCACTGTGGGGCACTACATACCCCATACCACATTTGGCCGGGAAATGGGGAGGTCTGGAGGGAGGAAGTGGTCAGGCCTTAGTCAAAGGGTAGAGGTACCCAGGATTCTCTGGTGTGGCTCTTACTGAGCACACTGGGTAAATGTTGCTGTGGTCAGTGTGACGAGGGAAGCAACGTGACCAGGTAGGAGTAGTAGGAGTACCTTGTATCTACACAGCTCTTGGAGGTGGGTGGCTCCCTAGACAGGGAGGCGGAGGTCCCAGGCCTCTGACTCAGAGGGAGGCGTCCTTGAAAGTTGCATAAGGGGTGCACAGATCTGCATATCTCAGGCTGAGCCCTCAAGCTCATAGCATGGAGAATGAGATGGTTCCAGTAAAGGCGGGCTGGTCTGCTGGAGAAATACCAAGCAGTGACCCCATCTGCAGTTTATGGAGCACAGACGGCACTGCCAGCCCAACACATGGCATTTTCACTGTCAACGATTAGCCCTCCTCACAGTCACTGGAGACTGAAAACAGCTCTGAGAGACCACTTTCTAAAGTTCTGCCAGATGGTGGTGGGTTTCAGCCAGAAATGACCCCAGATCACCATGGCTTCAGACAGGGAAGGTGTCTGTCCTGCAACCTTGACCTACAAATAGAAGTGTCTTCACTTTGCGTAACTGCATCCAAGACGGGGTCTCAAGGTGGAGATAGATGTGCCTGTCCAATTTTATACCATCTTCAAGTTTCTGGCTAGAGCAGGTCATGTGATCAAGCCTACCCCCAATGCAGGACTCAGAATGCAGTGTGCAGTGCTACACTGTTTGAGTGATCAGGTGGTCTGCCATACTGTGGAAGAAGACCAAATGAGGAAAAGTTGGAGTTACAGCCAGGGATGAAGGAAAGCAGACTTAAGGATGTGGTGGCTCAGGAGTCATCACCAGTGGAGCCTTACAGAGGCAGCTGCCTGGCTTGCCTCATACCACCCTTTAGGAGGGGGAAATCACCAAACTCATTGTATAGGTAAGGACACTGGCTCAGAGCAGGGCAGAGGCTTGTCCAGGTCCAGAATTTAAACCCAGCTCTGCCTGGCCTGCAAGCCCTCGGGCTTCTGTGGTACCACCAGTGGCCAGCAGCAAGCACTACACCAGAACCCATCCATCCCTCACCTTCCTTCCTTTGGTCCTTGAGGACATGTGTTGCCAGTGTGTGGGATCCCCCTGGTGTCCACACCTACCTCTCAGCCCCCTGTGCTATCTGGACAACCTCCCCAGGGCAGGTGCCTGTGACTGACCCTCCCAGGAGAGAGGTTGAGAGTAGGTGCATCTTGACAGGCAGAAAGCAGTGACAGGGGCAGAGTGGGAGTCCTGACTGCTGAGCTGTCTTTGTGCAGCCACTGGGTTTCTGTGTTCATGGCCTGCCTCCAGGCTGACCTTTTGGAAACCATTGCTGAGGTTTCTACAAACTTGCATTTCGCCCTCAGACCAGGAATGCAGCAAAGAACGTGGAGGACTGGTGGGACACTGGGAGCAGCCCCCGACCCAAGACCCCTGAGGAGAAACTGCTGTCTTGCCTGCAGGGAGACCTCTCAGTTTCCCAGAGTGCCGGGGGCTTCTGGTGGTGAAGCAGGGCCCTGTCCCACTTCCCCCCACATACAGCAGCACCCCGCTTTCAGTCTTTTTCTGGATCTCTTCCCAGAGGAACCAGGGAAAAAGCCTTGGGCAGATTCCCAGGAGGCTGCTCTGGTCCCTCCCTGGAATGGTGTGACTGCCTGGAGAGCTTCAAGAGTGAGAGTGGAGAGCTAATTCTGTCCCGTAGCTTGGCCAAGCAGAGGACAGTGACAAGCGCCAAGCCCCTGAGGGGCAGAACAGGGTGTGCCAACCCTGCCAAGAAGCCTTGGGTCCTGGGAAATGACCCAGTTGCCAGGCTGGAAGTTCCTCCCCAGCCCCAAAGAGAAGCCGATCAGAGGTGGGCGCTGAGCCCAGGGAGGCACCAGACCTCAGCCTTATTCTGGCCCAGGGCCAGGAAAGCAGCCATCTGGCTGGACAAGTGGTCAGGAATTCAGTCCTGTGGTCACCACTAGCTCCTGGGGACCAAGTACTTTGAGAAACTCTCCTGGAAACAAGCTGATATCTGGAGGGACCAGGTGGTGGGAAGCTCCAGGGCCAACTCGAGGTCTCAGCACTAGGTGGGGCCTCATCCCATGGACGACAGGTCCATCTTTAGGGATGTTCTAGTCTGATGGGAGACAGCATCATGATGGTGATGGTGATGATGATGGTGATGATGATGATGATGCCAGGCCACAAGGAACCATAGCAGCCACTTACATCATCAAGAGCAGGAGGAAATAGAATGTCTAGGTAACAAGGGAGGGAAGAGGCCCACCCTCTCACTGTGCCTCACATGGTCTAAGCTTTTAATCAGGACCTCCCTACAGATACCCCTGGCTTCAGGCAAAGCCAAAAGGTAACATTCACTAACACAGATGGAAGGCTGGAGCTCCTCGCAGACACATACATCTTACCCAGCTCCCATCCAGTGCACACCATGTGGCTTTCTTGAGCTAAAATTCAGATACATCAAACCGTGCACTCCAAAAGTGTGTGATATATTATTCAGAGTTGCGTGACCAACACCACAATCAATTTTAGAACATTTTCATTACCTGGAAAAGAAACCACTAAGAGTCTCTCTTCATTTCCTCCAGCTCTCCTAGGCCCTGACGACCATGTCCTGCATCCAGATGACTCTGTTCTGGCATTTCACAGCCATGTAGTGACACAGTATGTGGTCTTTAGTGGCTAGCTTCTACTTCCTTTGTAAAAAAATTGTTTGAGAATTTCATACATGCATATGTGTTTTGATAAAATCTGCCCCCTCATTTCCCTCCTCTCTAATCCCTTCCCTGTTCCCCCACATACTACTTTTCCCTCCTAACTTCATGTCTTTTTAACTCACTGAGTCTTAGTGTTACCTCTATGTGTGTGGGTGGAGAACCACCTACCAGAGCATGGGTAGCCTCTCAGGGGATATATCCCTGAAGAAAACTTGACTGTCCCTCCCCCAGCAGCCATCAGTTGTCAGTAGGTCCTCAGCTGGTGGTGGGATTTCAGAAGCCCCCCCGCAAATCCAGACTGGCTTGATCTTGTGCAGGTCTTGTGAAAGCAGTCACAGCTGCTGTGAGTTCATGTGTGCAATGGTACCGTCATGTCCTGCAAATTCTGTTTCACTATAGATGTCGACTACCTTTGGCTCTTACGGTGTTACTTCACCTTCTTCCAAAATGAGCCCTGAGCCTTGGGAGGAGGGTGTGTGATAGAGATGTCCCATTAGCTGAGCACTACACAGTCTCCTTTTCTCTGCACATTGACCAGTTGAGTCTCTATTAATTTCCGAGTATTGTAAAAAGAAGCTTCTCTGATGACAGTTGAACAGGTATAAAGATAAAAACTTGGGGTACAATTTATCACTACATCCATTTAGCAGAATAATAGTATTAAGTTCTCACCTAGGGATTATGATCTAGCCAGCCACAGGTTTTTGGCCCAGTTAACAGTACCAGACATGGGTTCTGTCTTGTGGAACAGACTTTGAATCCAATCAGAAAGTGGTTGGTTAATGCCATAACATTTGTGCCACTACTGCATCAGTGGACATTGCTTCCCAGGCCACTTACTGCTATAACTTACAGGGTTCACAGCTGGGTAAAACTTTATTACTTTACTAGCCTGGTAATATGCATAGTACCTTCCAGCTCCATGAAAGCCAGTAGAGAGCAGCTTGGCTACTTCCCAGCACACCCCATTCCTGCTCACCTTCTCTTCTACTTCAGACAGAGCCCCAGAGCAGGAAAAAGCACACTGTATTGCTAAATGTTCAAGATCCATCCCCACATTGCTGGTGCATGGTCACTGTCTGGCAGGGCTATCCTGGGCTCTGTCTGATCTCACTACTTGCTCTTCCCAGTTGTGACAATCGAGCATCTCCTAGACTTTGTGAAAAAGCCCCTAAGGAGCTGACTCATCCTGTTGGGAGCTCTTGACTCACAGGTCTCTTCTTTCTTCCTTGCAACAACTCAGAGCTGTGGGAGTCAGCATCATTGACCTCACAGAGCTGTGGAAACTGAGGCCCAGGGAACTTTAGTGGCCTGTCCACAGGAGGTTGACAGCAGAACCAGACCATGAGCCTCTGCCCCACCCTAGGGCTAGGCTCCTAATCCTCCAAAGGGAGCCAGGGGCCTCAATTTGCTCAGGCCTCTATAGACTTGGTTTGCAAACAGCCTCCATGCCTCCCTCCTGGTGAGTTACCCAGTATCTGCAGAATTTTCCAGTATCCAGCCCCCCCACCACAAATCTTTATCATTCCTTTCATTTTTCAAGGCTTACAAGACAAAGTAAGCAGTTGGAAAAAAACACAAGCTGTGCTTATTCCTGGGGCTTCTGGGATGGAACTGGATCCTGGGGCGGGTGGGAGGATGTGACATGGGGGTGGGCCTGTTAGCCACTCAGCCCTGACTGCACACCCCAAGTGCCACGTTGGGGTCCACATGCCTAGACTTCTTGTGAGGGGTGGGCGGGGGGGGGGGATCTGGCCCAGTCCACTCTGCCATCCAAGACCTGGGCTGCTGTCTACCCCAGATGGAATGCTGGGTAGAAAGAGGACAGCTTAGTGGGCTGGCCTTCCAGCTGACAGCCAAGGAAGGGAAGAGTGTGGAATTTGGAACCAGCCATAGCCAGTTCACGTTAACTTGAATTTAACCTTCCTGAGCCTCAGTTTCCTCCTCTGTAGAATAGAGCCAGTGGCCCTGTCCACCACAGCTGCTTGTGAAAATCAAAGGAGAAATACATATAAACACATAATACATGTGTAATCAGTATTAATAAATGCCTATTTATATCTGTATATTATATTTACTTTGTAATACCAATAATAAGTTATTGTGTGCTTGGTGGAACAGATCCCAAGTTGCAAGGAAACTGAATTTAAGAGATGAGGCATCCTTCCCCAACTTGCTTTACAGCTTGTAACTGGTAGATCTGGGATTTGAACCCCAGAGTCTATATACAAAATCTTGCTTTTTTTTTCTTTGAGATTTATTTATTTTAGGGGCTGGAGGGATGTCTCAGTGGTTAAGAACATTGGTTGTTCTTGCAGAAGACCCAGGTTCAAATCCCAGCACCCACATGGCAGCTAAGAACAGTCCATAACTCCAGTTCCAGGGGATCCAACAGCCTCTTCTGTCCTCCATGGGCATTGCACGACACAGGTGCACTTACCTACACACAGGCAATACACGCATACACATAAAATAAAAATAAATTTTAAAAAATATTTATTTTGACCAGGTGTGTGGCACACACCTTTAATCTCAGCACTCAGGAGGCAGATCAGGTGGCTTTCCATGAGATTGAGGCCAGTCTGTTCTACATAGCAAGTTCTAGGCCTGTTGAGCCTACAGAGGAAGCCTGTCTCAAAAAAAAAAGTTTCATTTATTTTATGTATATGTGTATATGCATGTATGTGCATGCCTGGAGCTGGAGTTACAGACAGTTGTAACTTAACATGTGGGTTCTAGAAACCAGACTGGGTCATCTGCAAGAGCAACACGTGCTCTTAACCACTTAACCATCTCTCTAGCCCCCCACCCCCAATCCTGCTTTTTTCTTTTTTTGTTTTTTTGTTGTTGTTTTGAGACAGGGTCTCCCTGTAACCCCAGCTGTCCTGGAACTCACTATGTAGACCAGGCTGGCCTCGAACTCACAGAGATCCACTTGCCTCTGCCTCCCAAGTGCTGGGATTAAAGGTGTGCGCCACCTTGCCTGGCTACTTTTTTCTTTTTTTAATTTTATGTGTATGAGCACACTGTCTGCATGTATGTAAGTACATCCATGTTGTGCGATGCCTATGGAGGTCAGAAGTGGGCATTAGATTCTCCTAGAACTGGAGTTACAGACGATTGTTGCCATGTGGGTGCCAGGAATTGAACTCCGGTCCTCTGCAAGAACAGCCAGTGCTCTTAACCACTGAGCCATCTCTCCAGCCCCCAATCCTGCTTTTTAATCTCTGGCCTTATGTCTTTTGTGAAGAAGTATGCTATAGAGAGGTCTGGTACTTGCCATGATTGGCCAGGATCTTTATCCAGCCTTACTTGGCCTCTTCCTGCCCAGTCTCAGCAATGTCACCACCACTACCCTCAGCACCCCTTTGTCTACCTGCTACACCCCTTTGTCCACCCGCTGCACCCCTTTGTCCATCTGCTGCAGGGAACCCAGCAGGTGGACTTTGAGTAGGCTTCTGGGTCCCCCCATGATGAGACAAGAGTTTCTTAGAAGTGTGCTAGACTCAACCCTGACAGTCCTCTATGTAGCTGGTTGTAGAGTGTATTTCTGTACTCCAACCTCTTCTTTTAAAAAAAGAAATTATTTTTATTTTATATGTACGAGTATATTGCCTGCATGTATGTGAGTGCACCCGTGTTGTGCAATGCTGCAGAGGTCAGAGAAGCTCAGCAGGTCACGATGTTTGCCACTGAGCCTGACGACCTGAGTTTGACCCAGAACCCACACGGTAAGAGTGAACTGACTCCTGAAAGCTGTCTTCTGACAACTCCTTGACCTCCATGTGTGCTGTGGCATGTATGTGCATTCTCTCTCTCTCTCTCTCTCTCTCTCTCTCTCTCTCTCTCTCTCTCTCTCTCTCTCCTCTCTCTCATCTTTTTCTCTGTCCTCCTCTCCTTCCAACCCCAAGGGCCAGGGACGAAGTCAGTACCTTGGTGGTACTAGGGAAATGGCTCAGGAAATTGTTCTGCAAGCAGGAGCGCCCGAGTTCAAATCCTCAGCACTCACACAAAACCAGGCATGGCTGCACACTTTCATCCTAGCACTGTGGGGGTGAGAGGACAGAGACAGGCAGATCCCTGGGGCTTGCTGGCAGCCAGCCCAGCTCCAGATTCAAGAGAAGCCACAGGAGAATAAGGTGCAGAGTGACAGAACAGGACACCCAACATCCACCTCTGTTCTCTGCATGTAAACACACAGACCCAGACACACACACACACACACACAAATAGATAACTTGTATTTTAGCTGTTACCTTGTGCATACTGCTCCTGTTGGTGAAGTCCTAGAGCCCTTACAATGTGCCCAGCACCCTGCCCCACTTGTGCACAAAGGGACACTTAGGCATGAGGCAGTGGCACTTGTGGAATACAGGCTGAGTGCATCACAGTGGGAAACAGGTGGGAGCCTGACAGCCCCAAATGCTGCCCCCCCCCGCCCGCCCCTAGTCCCTAGCCTGGGTCAGGCTCAAGGCAATACATCCATTTCTTTGTCCTAGTCACCAGCAACAGAGAAATGAGACCAACACAGGAACTCAAAAGTAGGCTGGAGAACTGGGCAGATGCTACAACTGTAGCCAGCCACAGCTGGGGCAACACAGCACTTCTGTCCCCGCTAGCTCTTCCTGTCCCAGCTGCCACCATGCCACAGAGGTGGACTGCACTCCAGTTTTCTGCCTTTGAGTCAAAGCAAGGCTTTAACAAGCGTCTGGCTTGTGCCCACGCACCAGCAGCCATAGCCAGGGAATGTGGAACTGGTCGGTGTAAACCTTTAGATCAGCAGCCACCCCTCCCCCACTCCCAGTTGACAATGGTAAACTCCCCATGATTGCAGGTTCTTCTTGTTTGGCTAAAGGTGGGATTTATTGATCCACACATCCGGTCTAGCCCTAACTAGTTTCAGGTACGGCTGAATCCAGGACTGCTCACCACCCAGTTTCTCTGTCTCCATCATTTCTGTGTCTCTGGCTTGGCTCCCTTTCAGACATGATGGCAAGCTGGCTGCTTCAACTCCAGCCTCACACAAGCTCAAGGGCAGTAGGAAAAGAGATGCCAATCACTCAAGCTTAATTCTCATTGGTTATATCACGGTTGGGTAAGTCACGTGTCCAATATAAACCAATCAGCAGTCAGAGGCATGCCAGGCTGAGTCTTGTGATCTGTCCCTTGTAGCCAAGGAGAGAATCAATCCTGAAGCCCATGGAATGAGATCTCAGGAAGATGAGTCCCTGAGAAGGGGATCCTCTTGCCAAAGGGGAGGGTGACAGAATGCTGGGTAGCAAAAACAATAGCTATCATTAGGATGACCACTGGTGGGCTGGCTCTGTGACTTGCCCCTGGGCCTTGGGAGTGACAGTTGGCTGAGGGCCTGACAAGCAGTCTAGAGTTCCCAGGACTTGGTCCGACTGACAGTTGGCTAGAGAGGTGACAGGCAGTTGGCGGGCCCCTAATGAAAGGCAGCGAGTGGGTGTCCTGGTGGGCAATTGGCAGTGTGGTGCTTGGAAATAGGCCTGTCCTGTCTGTCAGCCCAGTGCTACTGCCCTGAGGAAGGGAGAGGGGACGAGCAGGAAGGAGGGAGGGGGGACCACCTGAGAGGCTGCCATCTGGCCCCTAGTCTACCCTGCCCCTGCCAGTGGCTCTGGGAACAGCTCCTCCATCTGTCCAGAAAGAATAGTGGCCGGGAGGCTGCTCTGGCTCTAAAAGCTTTTTGGCCGCCATGTGGTAGCAAATGTCCCTGCCTAACAGGGCAAGTGGCTCTGTGGCGCCTGCAGCATCCTCCTGGGAGTCTGGGACCAGGGGCCAGGAGCCCTGGGGTGGCAGGGTTCAGGAAATGCTGAGCTGGGCCCTGATGTAGCTTGTTTATTTGGCATGGATGGCGGGCTAGGGTTTGCCTTTCCTGAGCACTGGGTCCCCAGAAGCAGCTGCCAGCCTCCATAATGACCCTCTGTCAGAATGTGTCCGGGGGGGGGCAGTTTACACAAGGGCTAGGGCCACAGGTGGCTCTGGAGGCCAACTCAGAGGACACAGTGGACCCCTGGGAAAGATTTAGGGCCATCTCCGATTTTTTAAAGGAGGTAGAACAGGGTGTGGCAGTGATAAAAATTATTCCTTAGAAATATCCTTCTAGATTCTCTGTGGGAAAACACAGAAGACTTCACTGGCATGATTCCAATCGTATGAAGTTTGAAATAGACATGATTCATCTGTGCATGTAGAATTATATCTTTGACTATATCTTTGGGGTTGGTATGGCTGGAGCTAGGAGGGAAAATCGTTAGGGGCTGGAAGCATTTGACAGGATGCCACTGACTGAACTGTGTACTTACAACTGTCCTTACCTCCTAGCTCACTGAAAAAGCAAGCAAGCAGAAAATCCTGACTCACCCAGATTAAGACTGTCATGAAGTTATTTCGAAGAACAGCCAGGGGCTACAGAGATGGCTCAGTGGTTAAGAGCACTGGCTGCTCTTGCAGAAAACCTGGGTTCAGTTCCCAGCACCCTCATGATGGCTAACAACCATCTGTAACTCCAGTTCCAGTTCCAGGAGAATTTGTTGCCCTTTTTTGGTCTCTGTGGGCATTACACACATAGGGACCCCATAAGTACAGTATAGGCAAAAGCAACAGACACATTTAAAGAAGAGGAGGAGAGCCAGGCATGGTGACACACACCTTTAATCCCAGCACTTGGGTTGGCTGAGGGCCTGACAAGCAGTCTAGAGTTCCCAGGACTTGGTCCGACTGACAGTTGGCTAGAGAGGTGACAGGCAGTTGGCGGGCCCCTAATGAAAGGCAGCGAGTGGGTGTCCTGGTGGGCAATTGGCAGTGTGGTGCTTGGAAATAGGCCTGTCCTGTCTGTCAGCCCAGTGCTACTGCCCTGAGGAAGGGAGAGGGGACGAGCAGGAAGGAGGGAGGGGGGACCACCTGAGAGGCTGCCATCTGGCCCCTAGTCTACCCTGCCCCTGCCAGTGGCTCTGGGAACAGCTCCTCCATCTGTCCAGAAAGAATAGTGGCCGGGAGGCTGCTCTGGCTCTAAAAGCTTTTTGGCCGCCATGTGGTAGCAAATGTCCCTGCCTAACAGGGCAAGTGGCTCTGTGGCGCCTGCAGCATCCTCCTGGGAGTCTGGGACCAGGGGCCAGGAGCCCTGGGGTGGCAGGGTTCAGGAAATGCTGAGCTGGGCCCTGATGTAGCTTGTTTATTTGGCATGGATGGCGGGCTAGGGTTTGCCTTTCCTGAGCACTGGGTCCCCAGAAGCAGCTGCCAGCCTCCATAATGACCCTCTGTCAGAATGTGTCCGGGGGGGGGCAGTTTACACAAGGGCTAGGGCCACAGGTGGCTCTGGAGGCCAACTCAGAGGACACAGTGGACCCCTGGGAAAGATTTAGGGCCATCTCCGATTTTTTAAAGGAGGTAGAACAGGGTGTGGCAGTGATAAAAATTATTCCTTAGAAATATCCTTCTAGATTCTCTGTGGGAAAACACAGAAGACTTCACTGGCATGATTCCAATCGTATGAAGTTTGAAATAGACATGATTCATCTGTGCATGTAGAATTATATCTTTGACTATATCTTTGGGGTTGGTATGGCTGGAGCTAGGAGGGAAAATCGTTAGGGGCTGGAAGCATTTGACAGGATGCCACTGACTGAACTGTGTACTTACAACTGTCCTTACCTCCTAGCTCACTGAAAAAGCAAGCAAGCAGAAAATCCTGACTCACCCAGATTAAGACTGTCATGAAGTTATTTCGAAGAACAGCCAGGGGCTACAGAGATGGCTCAGTGGTTAAGAGCACTGGCTGCTCTTGCAGAAAACCTGGGTTCAGTTCCCAGCACCCTCATGATGGCTAACAACCATCTGTAACTCCAGTTCCAGTTCCAGGAGAATTTGTTGCCCTTTTTTGGTCTCTGTGGGCATTACACACATAGGGACCCCATAAGTACAGTATAGGCAAAAGCAACAGACACATTTAAAGAAGAGGAGGAGAGCCAGGCATGGTGACACACACCTTTAATCCCAGCACTTGGGAGGCAGAGGCAGGCAGATCTCTGTGAGTTCAAGGTCAGCCTGGTCTACAAGAGGAGGAGGACGACGAGGAGGACAGTGATGACTGGGGGCTGGAGAGATGGCTCCATGGTTAAGAGCAATAGTTCATTTCCCACCTGGCAGCTCATAAACAGCTATAACTCCAGTTCCAGTAGATCCAATGCCCTCTTCTGGCCTCCATGGGCACTGCATCTATGCAGTGCACATATATACATGTAGGCAAAATACATTCATAAAATAAAAATAAATTTCATTTTTAAAAACTGGCTGCATGGGTTGGTGCATGCCTATAATCCCTGCATTTGGAAGGCCGAGCCAGAATTGTGAGTGCAAACACAGCCTTGGCCATATAGTGAGACCCTGGTCTCAAAAAATATTTGGGGGTTTGGGGCAATGACTGGGTTGGTAAAGTGCTTGGTACACTAGCACAAGGACTTGAGTTCTGATCCCCAGAATCCATGTAAAAAGCCAGGCACAGCAGCTCACACCTGCAGTCCCAGCGCTGGGGAGGCTGAGACAGAAGGATTCCTGGGGCTCCCTGACCAGCCAGCTTAGACGAATCAATGAACTCCATGTTCAGTGAGAGACCCAGTCTCAAAAATAAAGCAAAAAATGACTGAGGAAGACGCCTGCTGTTGACCCCTGGCCTCCACATGTATGTACATACACATGCACAAACACAAACATGTACACCACACATGTACACACACACAAAGCATTTTTTAGCTACAAAGCAATGTGTACCCTGTGCTCACAAAGACCTCTTCACTGTCAAACCATTCCCTGAACACAGTACCGATGCATCATACGTAGGTGCAGAGGGGGGAGTAAAAGCTGCTGTCAAATACCTGAACCGAAAGCAGCTTGAGGAGGAAAGGGCTTATTTCATCTGATAGTTTCAGGCCACAATCAGCACGGAGGAAAGTCAGGGAAGGAACTCAAGAAGGAATCTGGAGGCAGGAACTGAAGCAGACGCCATGGAGAAACACTGCTGACTGGCCTGCTCCCTGGTCATAGTCAGTTACTTTTCTTATACAGCCCAGGCCCACCTGCCTAGGGATGGTGCTGCCCACAATGGGCTGGGCCCTCCTACATCACTTAGCAATCAAAATGCCCTACAGACATGCCCAGAGGCCAATCTGGTGGAAGCAATTCTTGAACTGAGGTTCTGTCTTCCGACATGTGTCCAGCTGACCATCAAGATGAACCAATAGGTGAGCATGGGGCTGGCCACACTGGTTGCAGGGTCAGAACGAATGGGGGCATTCTGTCACCAATAAGGAGGCCTAACAAGGTGACTCGGTTCCCCATCCTGTCCCCTTGCTGCTAGCTGGAAGAAGAAGGGTTACCACTTTCAGTACTGTGTGCACTGTCTGTGTCCCTCCATGTGTGTAAGAAGACTAAGGAACTGGGCCAGCAAGATGGCTTAGCGGGTGAGGGCACTTGTTACCAAGTCCAATGACCTGAGTTCGAGCCTCAGGCCTCACATAATGAAAGGAGAAGGAACTGACTCCTGCAAGCGGTCCTCAGACCTACAAACATGTGCCATGCGCATGATCATATACACACAATAAATAAATAAAAATGTAATAAAAATTGAGCAGTCAAGGACAGACAGGAGTCGCAGAAGTGAGGTTGGTCTCCCTTCTGCCAGCAGGTCCATGTGTCCTGCTGCAGCCTGGAACCAGGATGACAGATGGCCTCGAAGGAAAGGTCACTGTCTCCAGTGCCACTGTGTATTTGGCTAAGGCGGCGGGTGGGTGGGGCGCCTTGTGGGGCTTGGTGGAAGTCTGGTCTTTGGGGGCCTGGACCTCGTGGCAACTGGACTTTATTTTGTTTACTAAAGATGAGAAGTCCTCAGCCATAAATAACTGCTGTCCAGGCAGCAGGCCTCTCCCCGAGGTGACCCGAGGGCCGCAGGGCCTCTTCAAGGCCAGCATGTCCCCTGCCTGGTTGCTGGCCGGCGGAGGGCCAGTGGCTGCTCAGGAGCCCAGTGGGGAGGCGGGGGAGAGAGGCAAGGGGTCTTGGGCCTGGGTTCAGAGCAAGGTTAGCCAAATAGTGGATAAATTAAGCAAGGGAAACAGACAGCTCTTCTCGCAGCGAACTTTTCACCCAGCTAACCTGCTCCTCACCCACTCTCCGGTGGCGGTGGCGGCTCCCACCTCGGGGCTGTCACCTCCCCAGGGGGGACTGTCACCTGCCTCTTCCTGAAGTTCCCCCCCCAACAGCCCAGGTGAGAGTCTGGGAATGAAGGCCTGCCCCACCAGACACACAGGGCTTCCCTTCCACCCCAAGTTCATGGCAGGTAGGCTAATTCAAGCCCCTACCTTCACCAGGCTAGGTGAAGGCTAGGGGCTTTGGTAGGTGATCCTGTCTTCTCTCACTCGATGTGTGGCATCTTCCAAGTTCAAATCCCAGCCCTTCTCTGCTTCCAGCTGAGCCACCCCCTGAAGCCACCCACCTTCTCCCAGAGGGGGGCGAGAGGCCTCCAAACAGAAAAGTTTGCCTCCAAATGACAATAGCCCCAGACCAGGGATCCTGCCACAAACAGGCTTGTCCTCAGACAATGCATCTTCTGGTTCCAAACCCCACAGAAATGGCCTCTCAAGCCACCAAGCTACAGAGCATATGCGAGCGGAGGTTGTGTGTGTCAGGCCAACCCCAGGAGCATTGTGCCTTCCTGAGAAGGAAGGAAGGAGGCATGATGTTAATCTTCATTATCAATCGCACTGGATTTAGAATCACCATGGAAACATACCTCTGGGTGTGTCTAGGAGGCTGTTTCCAAAAAGGTTTAACTGAAGGGGGAAGAGCCAGCCCGAATGTGATCAGTACTATCCCAGGGGCTCTGCCCAGGACTCAATAAAAAGAAGGAAAGCTGATCACCAGCATTCAGCTCTTTCTGCCTCCAGACTGTGGATGCCATGTGAGCAGCTGCCTCCTGCTCCTGCCGCCATGCCATCTCCACCATGATGGGCTGTAAGTCAGCCAGAATAAAGCCTTCCTTCTTTTTTAAGTATTGTATTTATTATTTTTATTTTATGTGTATGAATGTATTGCCTGCATGTACGTAAGTGTACCCGTGTCATGCAGTGCCTACAGAAGTCAGAAGAAGGCATCAGAGCCCCTGGAACTAGAGTTACAGACGGTTGCTAGCTGCCATATGGGTGCTGGGAATCGAACCCGGGTCCTTTGTAAGAGCAGTGCTCTTAACCGCTGAGTCATCTCTCCAGCCCCCAACTTTCCTTCTTTAAGTTGCTTCTGTCAGGTATTTCGTCACAGCAGTGAGAGAGGATCTTCAGAAAAGCTGACCGTGGTCCCTCAGCCCAGCCAGTGGGGCACCAGACATGGCCTGCTGTTCATTCACTCTGGCTGGCTATGTGCTGACAACTACACCCTGGGTAGTACACAGGGAAGGGGAGCCTGTCCAGACATGCACCACACATTCACTGAAGGAAGAGAAACGTGGCAGAGGGGGGTGAGCAGCCATGGGCACAGTAAACAACGGTGCTGGAGCCCACAGAGACAGGCTAGATTGATTCAGCACAGTCAGGCTGTAGGGACTGTGGCCAGGTGACATTGGTCCTAATGTGAGGAGAGTGCTCTGGGCAAGGTACAAAGCTGGCCAGGCTTGATGCCCAGGGATGACAGGAAGGGAAGAAGGCCAGCCCAGGGTCTCAGGAACCACTCTGCCTTCACCTCACACCTCTCTGATAGGAGTCCATCTCATCTCCCAACCACCAGGAGGACTAAGAGTTGACCAGCGTCCCAGGGAGGTGGGTGTCAAGATGGATCATCAGCCTGTGATATAGGCATTCACTTCCAGCCCTGAGCTCAGTTTGAACTTCTGGGAAGGGGACACTTAACCCCAGGCTTCCAGGATAGGAAAGAAAAAACAAAGGCAGCAGAAGTCCCCAGGGAGTAGGAGGACCAGGATTCGGTTTGTGTCTGGGAGGAAAGTGGGAGTGCCTGGCTCCATCTTTACAGTCATAGATGTTCAAATGCAGCCAAAGAACATGAAAGCCTGAAATCCATGATCCCAGCCTTGGGCCTGGAACGTTCCTTATTCCCTGGGGGTGCCATGGTGCAGGCAGGCCTGAGATCTGCATAGGAAGGGAGGCCATATCTATCCCTCATCCCTCTCCCCTCCTCCCCTCCTATGTCTCTATTTCTGTATGGAAGACTCTGAGAATCTACCTGTTCCTCTGTGGGACCCAGAGTCGTCTCTTCCACCTCTCCAGTTTAGGATGGAACAGTGTGATGAGGGTGGCCACGCCAGTTGTGTTCCTGAGTGGATCAGGATAGCACAGTAGCCCTCTCACCTGCTTGCTCCTTGGGGGTCAGAAGCCTGGGAGCCTGGGGAGGGACTCTGCTTGTCACTCGGCATTCATAGGCCATTGATAGGGAGCTAAATCTTCAGGTGGCTTTGGAATATAGCCCTGATTCAGGGCATCTTCCAAGGATCTTATAAACTGTCATCAATCCTTTGCTGCCTAACATAAGCTGATTATCTTTGTCAGACTAGGGGTGGAACCCAAGGCTTTCCATACAATAGGCAGGTAGGTGGGCTACTTCTGAGCACAATACTCTTTAATTTTAGAAATTAATGCTGAAAGCTGATGATGTAGCTCTGGGTTGATAGAGTGCTTATTCAGCGTTCACAAAGCCTTGAGTTCAATCCCGAACACCACATACACCAGGCCTGTTGGTTTGCCTCTGTAATCCCAACACTGAGGAGGTGGAGGCAGGAGGATCCAATGTTCAAGGTCATTTTTGGCTACGTAGTGAGTTTGAGGCCAGGCTAGGTTACATGAGAACCTGTCTCAAAAAAAAAAAAAAAAAAAAGTGTTGAGGGCTGGAGAGATGGCTCAGTGGTTAAGAATACTGGCTGCGTAGCCGGGCGTGGTGGCACAAGCCTTTAGTCCCAGCACTTGGGAGGCAGAGGCAGGTGGAGCTCTGTGAATTCAAGGCCAGCCTGATCTGCATAATGAGTTCCAGGGAGAACCTGTCTCAAAAAAAAAAAAAAAGTGTTGAGGGCTGGAGAGATGGCTCAGTGGTTAAGAATACTGGCTGCGTAGCCGGGCGTGGTGGCACAAGCCTTTAGTCCCAGCACTTGGGAGGCAGAGGCAGGTGGAGCTCTGTGAATTCAAGGCCAGCCTGATCTGCATAATGAGTTCCAGGGAGAACCTGTCTCAAAAAAAAAAAAAAAAAGGTTGCTCTTGCAGAGGACCCAGGTTCAATTCCCAGCACCCACACGGCAGCTGATAGCCATGCGTAACTCCAGTTCCAAGGGATCTGACACTCTCTTCTGACCTCTGAGGGTATTGCATGACACAGGTGCACTTACATGCATTCAGGCTATACATGCATACACATAAAATAAAATACTAATAATTTTTTTAATGTTGAAATGCCTTCAGTTTTGTTACCCTCTCTAGCATCAAAAGTCTTCCCGGCCCACCTCACCAAGGCTGTCTCTCACACAAGGAGTTCTCCATTAAGGTATCAGTGAATGAATGAAGGAATGAATGAATGAACATGGAAAGGGATTAAGCAGATTTCACATTAAACTTGTCTGACACTTTGGGGGTGCTACTTTAAAAATGGGTCCTGAGGGCTCAGTGGGTAAAGCCCCAGAATTCTTGGAGCCCCAGAATCCACTTAAAAGCCACATGTGTTATCACACCTCTCTAAGCACAGTGCTCCTATGGCAAGACAGGAGCGGAGACGGGAGGCTGTCTAGGAGCTCAGAGGCCAGCTAGCCTGGTGTATGCAGCAGGAAAAAACCACAAGAAACCCCGTTTCAACCAAAGTGGAAGGTGAAAACCAGTACTGGAGATTGTCCTGACTTCCACTGGTACACTGTGCTCAGATGCACAAACAGGCGCCTGCGTGCACGTGCACACACACACACACACACACACACACACACACACACAGACAGATTTTTTTTTAATGGGTCACATGATCATCAGCATTTCCTACCCCCAAGGAACAGGTTCTCTGAAGTTGGACCTGCCATCAAACAGTGGGATTTCCCCCAGAGACAGTGACCTTTCTGCTTTGTCTTTCCCACAATTCCTGGGCCAGGGGCTTCCCAGAGCAGATGATCCATCCATGGGCTCATTGTTTTAAAATACTTGTTCAGTATTACTAAAAAGATGATGTCGTGACAAGAAAGAAGGGAGAAAATGAAAACAAATATCGAGCATTTGCCAAGTCCGAGACACAGCCGTTTTCCCACCTGCCTGTGGTCCTCACAGCCCAGCTGGGAGCAGGCAGGTCTGGACAAGCTACAGTCTTTTTCTTCTCGTAAATTTCTTCAATATTAGTGTGTGTCTGTGTCTGTGTGTGTGCCTGTGTGTATGTATGTGTGGGTGTGCAATGTGCCACAGTGTGCATGTGGAGGTCAGAGGACAGCTTTCAGGAGTCAGTTCTCTCTTCCTGCCTTCATGTGCGTTCTGGGATCAAACTCAGGTCATCAGACTTGCACAGCAAGCGCCTTTACCTGCTGAGCCATCTTTTCTACCCTAGGAATCATTCTGATGACTATGTTGCCACTTCATTGGCTTTATCATATTTTGGGGAAGTTCTTTAACAGACAGTTGTTTATAGCTGTTCACCATTGACAAATATACAACTGTGCCTCTGTTAATGTCTCTGGCTTTTTGAATCTTTTAAAAACTTTTTCCTTGGCATGAATTCCAATTAGGATTGATACTTTGATATTGCTTTTTTTTTTTTGGTCTTTTTGAGACAGGGTCTCCCTGTAGCCCCAGCTGGCCTGGAACTCACTATGTAGACCAGGCTGGCCTTGAACTCACAGAGATCCACCTGTCTCTGCCTCCCAAGTGCTGGGATTAAAGGTGTGCACCACCACGCCCGGCCCTCCTGCTTTTTATTGATCTCTCTCTCTCTCTCTCTCTCTCTCTCTCTCTCTCTCTCTCTCTCTCGTCTTTTTGGAACTCACTACTTATACCAGGCTGGCCTTAATCTCATAGAGAGATGAATCCTTTGCCTCCAAGTGCTAGAGTTGAAGGTGTGCACCACTGTTCAATTCCCTTTCCACAATGCTGGGGATCAAACCCAGGGCTCTGTGCATGTTAGGTAAGCACTCTAACATCGAACTGCACTCCAATCCCTGTCCCACTTCTTTTCAGAAGTATCTGAGGATTTAACTCCATAGCAGAATGCTTGCCTAACATGTTCAAACCCCTGAGTTCAATTACCAATATCACCAAAGAAAAATTCCCTTCCAAAGAGCCTCCATAGTGATGCATATACAAATATCTGCAGGTTAATCAATATTGGGTATGGCCTTAAAAGCATTTTTCTTTTGCTTAGTAAATATAAGAGTCTCTCAGTGCTGGGGGCTGGAAAGAGGGCTCAGTGGTTAAGAGCACTTGCTGCTCTTGTAGAGGACCTGGGTTTCGTTCCCAAGCACCTATATCTCCAGTACCTGCGGATCTAATGCCCTCTTCTGGCCTCCATGATATGCACATGTGATATGCACTCAGACAGACAGGCACACACACACACACACAAATGTCTCTCAATGCTACCTTAATCTGAGGATAAATGTTCCCCAATAAAGAAGTCCAAAGCATGTGAGCTTGGCAGACCAAACTAAGTCAGAATGTCTTCCCCAAAGGGGAACTGTAAGTTTTCCCCCTAATTCAGACAATCATTTGATCTTACTTGCATACTTACAGGATCTGAGGTACATGTTGTGCTTTTAGAACACCACAGTCAAAGCATGGTCTGTGCCCTAAGAGTTTGCAACCTATTTCTCTATTGTAAGCATCTGTCAGAGACATTCTAGTGAGGAGTGCCCTGACTGGCCGTCATCACAAACAGCTGGGAAATCAAAGACTGGAGCCAGGCCTAGCAATCAAAGTTTCGGATATGTGAACAGCCTTCTCTACCTAAATGAACGGACTGCATCTGCCTGGTTGGAAAGATTTGACCAAGAGAAATATGAACATTTTCCTGGGAGAAATACAAGAATTATGTAACCTTTCATAAATAATATAAAAATATTAGGAACATGAAACAGTCACCTAATTCTCTATTTGCTGACTGGATTTTCTCGTTATACTTATGTGATACTTAAATGAGATCTAAAACTCATTCTGTTTGTTCGTTTGTCACAGGGTCTCACTGTGGAGCCCAGATTGTCTTAGAACCTGCTGTGTAGACCAGGCTGGCCTCAGGCTTCCTTCTCCTCCTGTCCTTGCCAGGCAATGCTGTGGTTAGACATGTGCTCTGTCTGTTTGTTTTTTGGTTTGGGACAGGGTCTCAAGTATCACAGGCTGCCCTCTAACTCACTATATACCAGAGAAGGACCTTGAACTCTTGATCTTCCTGCCTCTACCACCTGAGTGCTAGGATTAAAGGCCTGCCTCACCAGGCCTTAACATAGTCTCTAACCCAGATGAGCATTTAGTGAACGCCAAGCACCCAACTAATTTCTTCTAATATAAATAACACTTTTATGTCCTCTGTTCACATTTATTAGAGTCTTGGTGCTTATTTCATTTTAAAATTTTTTATTATTTTTATTTTTTTGTGTATGAGGGTATTGCCCGCATGTATATAAGTACCTCTGTGTCATGCAATGCCCAGGGAGATCACAAGAAGGCATCAGATTCCACTGGAACTGGAATTATAGATGGTTGTTAGCTGCCAGGTGGGTGCCGAAAATTAAACACAGGTCATCTGCAAGAGCAGCCGGTGCTTTCCACTGATGAGCCGTCTCTCCAGCCTCTCTCTCACTTCTTTTAAAGAGCTCTTAATGTATTGTAGCCATTCTTCATTTGTGCCCTGTTCCCACCCACCCCCAGAAATATCCTGAGTTATGTTAGGGTTATACAAACACACAGACACACACACACTGGCACATAGGCACACACACATCATCGTTTATCTGCCCTCTATCCAAGACCCATTGGTGATGTACTCCTCGGTATCTTTAACTGAGTTTGTTGTGTGCTCAGTCAGATTTCCTGGATGCTGTGGATTGGTTGTCTTGATTTGGCGGATGTATAATAGTTTTTTCCCCCATTTCTATCCATTGATCAAATATCCAGCAAGAGTTTATTAGGTTTGGGGAATACTTCGATAAGCAAAACACACTAGTCCCTGGACACACGCTGGTGGAGTTTGCAGTTTGTTGAGAGGTGTGAACAGACAGTGGTGTCAGTCCCTGAGGGCTTAGCTAGCAGTCGCTGCATGCCCTCAGGTGAGCAGACAGGGCTTGTTAGATCCTGACACTTAAGAGGTAAACAAGGTAGGCTGGAGAGATGGCCAGTGAAGGCTGACTTGGAGTTGACAAAAAGACTTTGAGAAAAAGAAACAGCACATGGTGGCACACACCTTTAATCCCAGCACTGGGAAGGCAGAGGCAGGCGGATCTCTGTGAGTTCAAGGCCAGCCTGGTCTACATAGCAAGTTCTAGGACAGCTTGGGCTACAGGGAGACCCTGTCTCAAAAAAGACCAAAAAGAAAAAAAAAAAAAGAAAGAAACAGCATGTGCAAGACCCTTTCTTACAGGGAAGGACGTTTGAAGGTGCTCCAGGTCAGGTTCAAGGCTGGGCATCAGGACCCTGGGGCTGATAGGATGGGTTTCTCCTGCTCTGATGGGTCAGTGTCTGAGGTTCAACCTGCCCTTCTAGGCCCAGCCTGCCCCTGCCTCTTCTGGGCAAGTCATCTTTTGTCTGATAGTGAGGACATCATCACTGCTGAAGGTGACATGTTAAAGGGCTTGCACTGACAGCCAGGAGGACTCTGTGGAGCCTCACTGTGGCCCTGCTACTTTCTCTGACCTCTGCTGTGGCTTGGCCTCCTGCCCTTCGGGAGTTCACACGGAGGTGACTTCTCCAAGTGGAGGCGGGCTCCTTCCCTCTTCCGGGAGGCCTGTGTGTATAGACAAAGCTCTGAGGACCGAACAAGAGTTGCGGCTCTTGTGACCGTCCTATCACTCACTGGTGTAGGGCCCCAAGGCCTGGGGACTCTTAAGATAGAGGCCGGACCACAGCAACATCTACAAGCTGGAGCGGGGAGGCACATTTTCCTATGTAGCCCTTGCTTCCTGTCAGCTCTAGGGAATAGCTCAAAGTTCAAGTTCACTTGATGACACCAGCAGGGCCCTGAGAAAGACTGTCACCTTGGCCACCTCAGAGTCTGCCCCAAGCACGCCACAAAGCAAGCTCTGGCTCTTTGCCGCTGGGGGAACCTGGGGCTGTCACTGGCTGTCACCAGCTTCCTCTCATCCTCACAGGGACATTCCAGTCCTTCACCCAGGCCCTTGGGAACAGCTGTGTGGACTCTGGGGCCATGTCTAGGTTGGAACCCCTGCTTTATCTCTACTCTGCAGGGCGCTGGGCAGATGGACGCCTCTGACCTCAGTTTCTCCAAGTATAAAGTGGGCTTCACCCCTAAGCTGTAGGGGTGGGACACTAATGGAACAACATCTGGTGGCAATTCCTGGCTGGGGTGGTGGGTTTGCCCTGGTATCTCCTCAGAAAGTCACTCAACAGGGGCGGCAAGATGGCTCAGTAGGTAAAGGCACCTGCCACCAAGACTGATGACCTGAGTTCGAACCCCTGGAGCCCACATGGCAGAAGAAGGGAACCAATTCCTACAAGTTGTCCACTGACCTCTACATGTGTGTGCCATAGCATGAGCTCACCCACCTCCCACATACAAACATACACACATATGCACGATAAATAGATGAGTACAATAATTTAAAGTCAATCAACAGAGGTCTGAGTGCTGGAGAGATGGTCAGGTAAACTGAGGCCTGGCTTATAAAAGCCTGTATTCTGACAGCAGAGGCTTTGCCAGCATATCTTATTTGATCTTTACAAGAACCCACTGATGGAGATACCAAATATAAGCTTCTTATGGAAAAGACTCAAAGGTTCAGAGAAGCTGACAAACTCACTTCAGTTGCACAGCAAATGGAAGGCCTGGCTGGGCTCCCCCATAGGAGGACTCAGAGCTGGTCCAATGTACCCTAAGAAGTGCTCTTCCTGGCTGAGAACAAGGCTCAGTCTTGGATCCTGAAGCTCCAGAGCCCAAGAGGAAGAAGTATTCAACAGCTACCCCAGCTTACAAGCTCAGAAGCCTCCTACCCCAGGTTCTCCCTGCTTTGGGCTCCAGTCCCCAGGCCTGTCCCTGGAAGCTTGGTGCTGGGGTTCAGGAGGCAGGGAGGAAGGCCTGGCCTGGCCCCTGGAGCTGCCTGGGGAGGGGAGCAGCTTGGCCAACAGGCTGGTGCGGCTGGGCTCCTTTGTTGCACGCTGACAGGGCGGTGTGGCCACCACACACTTCGGCTGCCAGCACGCTGCGGTCACTCAATCCATCACCCAGGGCGGGGGCAGCAGGCCCCCAGGCTCCCAGCGGCCTGGCTTGCAATGTTGTTTTAGTCTGACTCGGGCTGTGAGATAAACGGGGCATGAACTGGCCCCTTGGCAGGGGGTCAGCCCCTTCTGCCCTCATTAAAGTGCCAATCAAGAAGAGGAATGGAGAAAGCTAGTGAGCTCAGCCTCTCCCCCAGGGGCAGGATCCAGGCTCCCCGAGAGAGAGCCAGCAGTGCATTCCACCCCGGCCAGCCAGGCTAGTGGTGCACATCTGGTTGCAACATTACAGAACTGTGGCTGGGCTGTCCTGCATTGGGGTGGGTTTCGGGCCTGGTTTCTCAAAGCAAGGAACACCAAGCCTGGCCTGGTCTGAGGCTCATGACTGGCCTGGTTAGCTGTTTGGGTATTTGCTGCCACTTGAGAGGCATCCTGATGACGGCTTAGACCATCTGCTTACTTCCTCTGATCTCAAGGTGACTTCTACTCCTTATATAGCTGCTAGAGAGGCAGGGCCCAGTGCTCCAGTGGGTGGGGATGTGGCCACGTGGGGCTCGGTCACATACTTCATAACTTTGTGGGGTCACTGAGAAGGCTGGGCTCACCAGTTCACCACAGGGACTGGGCCTATCTCTCCATCCCTGTCTCGACTCTGTCCCCAGGGAAGCCTGACAAGGGTTAGTAGCTTTGGCACCCAAAGCACAAGTGTGGAAGGCGCTGAGCAGTACCACTTGTACTCTGTCCTATGAGAGCCACGCACCAGCCCAGATGCAGGGGCCATCTTGGAGCCCAACTGCCACAGTGTGAATCCCCATGAGGAGGCTTGGCACAAGCTCTCTACCTAAAGGACACATGGGCAGATGCCTCTTGGGGTGGGGCTGTGGGGGTGGGAAGGCTGTGGCCCTTTGGTATATAACCCCCACAGCCAACCTGTCTCCAGAAGACAGTCCAAAGTCCAAAACAAGGTATGTACTGGGAAAAAAAATCAAGGCCAGCCTGATCTACACAGTGCGTCCCAGGCCAGCTGGGGCTACAGGGAGACCCTGTCTCAGTAAAGCAAACAAAAAAAGATGCCAGGCTGGGGAGATGGCCTAGCTATTAAAGTCTGTACTGTGCAAGCAAGGGGACCAGAATTCGGATCCTCAAAACCCACATAATGCCAGGTAGGCATGAGGAGATCACCTGTGATTTCGACTTCTGAAGGCAGAGACAAGGGATCCCTGGAGCAAGCTTGACTAGCTGTGCCTGAGAGCTCTGGGTTTGATTGAGAGAGAGACTCTGCCTCATTGAATAATCTCTAGAAAAGAGTCCCAACGTCAACCTCAGGCCGCTCCTGCAGGTACACACACATGCACTTGCATACACATGTACCCCCACACATGTGAACATGCATGCACACATGCATACCAGACACATATGCACATGAAAAGATGGCATGACTTTGTATTCCTTTCTTTTTTAAATATTTTATTTTTTTTATTTTATGTGTATGAGTGTATTGCCTGCACGTATGTGAGTGCACCCGTGTCGTGCAGTGCCGCAGAGATCAGAAGAGGTCTTTGGATTCCCCTGGAACTGGAGTTACGGACAGTTAGTAGCCACCTTGTGGGTGCTGGGAATCGAACCCGGATCCTCTGCAAGAGCAGTCAGTGCTCTTAACCACTGAGCCATCTCTCCAGCCCCCGAATTCCTTTCAGATACTAGGCAATAGTAATAATTGCTGTCATGACCTGGGAATTTATGATGGTTTCAAGCAGTGCCTTAAACAAAGCTACCTTATTTAAATCTCTCTCTGTGGATATAACATTGTTGCTACCCATTCTGTGGGTGCACGGGGTCAGCCAGTTAAGTGATCACACATCTAGTAACTCTAACATGACCAAGGTTTTCGTCTTTCTCTCAACCCATGTGGGAGCTCCTGTGTAGCTGACAGCCCTCCTCCAGTTAAGGTCTCACAGACCCAGGCTCTGTCCATCTTGTGCCTCTGCCTTCCGCCTCATCCAATACAGCTCAGGGACCCTCTGGCTGCTCTGTGGAGAATGGACTGTGGTAGGAGCAGCAGGGGTTGGGACACGGCCCACTTGCCTTCTGATCCCCTTCCCCAACCTGCCCTCTGCCCTGGAAGGCTGGCCACCACAGTCTGCCTCTGCCATGGGCATAGCTCCATGGACTGCTTCAGCTGTGGATGTAGCTAATGGAAGACGGTGGCAGAAAGTCAGAGGGCGTCAGGAGAGCAAGAGAATTTGCTCTGAGATAGTTACTTTTTTTTTTTTGGTCTTTTTGAGACAGGGCCTCCCTGCAGCCCCAGCTGTCCTGGAACTCACTATGTAGATCAGGCTGGCCTTGAACTCACAGAGATCTGCCTGCCTCTGCCTCCCAAATGCTGGGATTAAAGGCATGCGCCACCAGGTCCAGCTACTTTTAATTGTTAACTTGACACAATCTAGAATTACCCAGGAAGAGAGTGTCATTGAGGGAGTGTCTAGATCAGGTTGGCCTGTGTGCATATCTGTAGGGAATTGTCTTGATTTCAGTAATTGATGTGAGGAAATTCAGCCCATTGTCAGTGGCACTGTTCCCTAAGTTTGGGTCTTGGACTGTCTACAAGGAGGTGAGCTGAGTACTATGCTTGCGTTTATTTCTCTCTGCTCTTGACTGTGGATGTGACCAGCTATTTTAAGTTCTGCCTTGACTTCCCTGCTATGATGGGCCAGAACCCGAAACTGTGAACTAAAATAAACCCTTTCTCCCCTAAGTTGCTTTTGGTCAGGATATTTTATCACAACAACAGAAATAAAACTAGGGCATTCCTCTGGTGATCTCTCTCTCTCTCTCTGTCTCTCTCTCTCTCTCTGTCTCTCTTTTCTCCCAGGCGAAGTTTAGCAGTCACTGTTTTTTTCTACCCAGTACCTTTCCAGCAACTCTGGCTCACCTGTCTCAGGGTTGACAGCGGGATGCTTCACCACCTCTTGTAAGTGTCCTTGACGCCATCCTGAACTTGCGTCTGATCCTTGGGTACCATTCTGCTGCTGCGTCCTTGGACCACTCAGCTCCTCTCTGGTGGCCCCAGGGCACCAGGGAGCAAGGATGCAAAGACAGATCCTCGGAGAGTCCTGTGGAAGTGATCTTGGACAGAGATACCGGCGGGGAGGTTGTCCAGGGTTGAGCTAACAAGGTTTTCTGATGAATCCATGTAGGGGTTGAGTAAAAGGGAAATTCCAAAGATGACTCCCAAACTGTTGGCCTGAGCACTGGAAGAATTGTAAGATGGAGGGAGGAGCTGCTGCCAAAGGAAATGCCAGGAGTTCCCTTTCAGGCACATAAGGCTTGGGATTAAAAAATTATTTTTATTCATGTATATGTATGTGTATTTCTGTGTGAGTATGCCCATGTATGCACCTTTGGTCCCAGCACTCGGGAGGCAGAGGCAGGCGATGTCTGTGAGTTCAAGGACAGTCTGGTCTACATAGTGAGTTCAGGTCAGCTGGGACTACAGGAAGACCCTGCCTCAAAAAGACAAAAAAAAAAAAATTTTATTTGGAGCTGGGCATGGTGGCACGTGCCTTTAATCCCAGCACTCGGGAGGCAGTGACAGGTGGATCTCTGTGACTTCGAGGCCAGCCTGGTCTACATAGTGTGTTCCAGGCCAACTGGGGCTACAGGGAGACCCTGTCTCAAAAGACCAAATAAATGTATTTATTATTTTTATTTTACATGTGTGAGTGTACTGCCTGCATATATGTAAGTGTACCCTTGTTATGCAATGCCTTTGGAAGTCAAAAGATGGAATCAGATCCTCTGGAACTGGAGTTCTAGATGGTTGTTAGCTGCTATGTGAATGCTGGGAATTAAACCTGGTGTCCTCTGCAAGAAAAGTCAGAGCTCTTAACCGCTAATCCATCTCTCCAGCGTCCCCCCTCCCCTTTTTGAGATAGTTTCCTGTATCCCAAGCTGACCTGGAACTCCCTATGTAGCCAAGGCTAGCCTTGAACTCTTGATCATCTGGCCTCTGCCTCCTGGACGCTGGGATCACAGGTGTAGAACACCAAGCCCAGCTTCAAACTTTCAAGGGGAGAAGCTAAGAAGGCAGCTGAAGCCCCAGATGTGAGTTTCAGGGCAGAAGTGACGCTGGCTATACAATGTTGAAAACTCTGAATACATAAATGGCATTTAAGCCAGGGGACTCTGTAAGATAACCAGAGAGAGGCTGGCTGGGGACAGGAAGAGCTCTACTGTAAACTCTGGCCTTCTAACAAGAAATCAGCAACCAAGACTTAAGAGGAGATGTCAGGGCCGGGTGTGGTGGTGCACGCCTTTAATCCCTGCACTTGGGAGGCAGAGGCAGGCGGATCTTTGTGAGCTCGAGGCCAGCCTGGTCTACATAGTGAGTTCCAGGACAGCTGGAGCTACAAGGAGACCCTGCATCAAAAAGCAAAAAAAAAAAAGAGATGTCAGTGGAGGCGGAAGCAAAGCAAGAAATGATGGCTTCCTGGAACCTAAGTAGGAGGGAAGTGCTTCAGGAAGAAAGGGTGTGGTCAGCCATGGAGAGAATCGTCATTTGTGGTGAGAGGAAGGGCTCTCAGTGAAGGCCACTGATGGCTTTGAAATGGTGGAGCTGATGAATGCTGTGTTGCAGAGGAGAAATTTCTGGCTCTTTCCATTGTAGACTAGCTGGTACCACACTTATCTTTCTGCCATAAGGAACTATGAGGGCTTGAGAGATGACTCAGTGGTTAACAGCAGTGGCTGCTCTCAGAGACAACCGGAGTTCAGTTTCCAGCCCATATTGGGCAGCTCATAACTGTTTGTGGGCAGCTCACAACTCCAAGGGATCCGATGTCTCTGGCCCTCAAGGGGATATATACAAATATATACACACACACACACACACACACACACACACACACACACACACGTAGATAATTTCAAATTTTAAACCTTTAAAAAATGTTTATTGCAAGTCAGGCGTGGTGGCACACGCCTTTAATCTCAGCACTCAGGAGGCAGAGGCAGGCAGATCTCTATGAGTTCAAGGCAAGCCTGGTCTATAGTGAGTTCCAGGACAGCTGGGGCTACAGGGAGACCCTGTCTCAAAAAGACCAAAAAAAAAAAAAAAGCGTAAGGATAAATTTTAAAACATTTTTATTGTGCTCGCTTCAGCAGCACATAGACTAAAACTGGAACAATGCAGAGACGATCAGCATGGCCCCTGCGCAAGGATGACATGCAAATTCGTAAAGCATTCCATATTTTTAAGCATGCCAGAGCAGACTGATAAAAAGTAAACCTGGAAAGTTTTTCTTTAATAAAAACTTGGCAGAGATTGTTTTAAAAAAATTTATTATTTTTATTTTATGTGTCTCCGTGTATTGCCTGCATGTAGGTAAGTGCACCCATGTTGTGCAATGCCCGTGGAGGTCAGAAGAGGCTGCTGGATCCCCTGTGACTGGAGTTATGGACAGTTGTTAGCTGCCATGTGGGTGCTGAGATTCGAACCTGGGTCTTCTGCAAGAACAACTAGTGTTCTTAACCACTGAGCCATCTCTCCAGCCCCAATTTAAAATTTTAAAATACATTTTTTTTCTTCTTTTCTTTTTGGTCTTTTTGAGACAGGGTCTACCTGTAGACCCAGCTGGCCTGGAATTCACTATGTAGACCAGGCTGCCTCCATCTCACAGAGATCTGTCTTGCCTCTGGGATTAAGGGTGAGCGCCACCAAGCCTGGCTCAGGCCTGGTTTTAGAAATGCAAACTTTCAAATGCAAATTCTAGTACTGAAAATACAATGCCTGACATGAAGAGTTCACGGAAGGGCTGAGTACTAGTACCAGATATGTGAAGGAAGGATGTGTGACCTCAAAGTGAACAGACTTGACCCAGACAGAAGCACACAAAGAAAGAGGCCAACCCTGAGAGGAACCATCAAGAACGGGGAGCAACGTGAAGGGTCAAGTATACTTTAAAATTTTTTAAATTATATTTGTTTATTTAGTGTGCGTGTCTGTGTCACGGCATGAGTGTGGAAAAGGGCAACTTTAAGGAGTTGGTTCTCTCCTTCCACTATATATCCCAGGATTGAACTCGGGTCCAAAAGGAAAAGAAATCAAAAGAGAAAAGAAAACAATTTCTTAAAAAATTTAAATTTCAAGCGCCAGGCGTGGTGGCGCATGCCTGTAGTCCCAGCACTTGGGAGGCACAGGCAGGCGGATCTCTGTGAGTTCAAGGCCAGCCTAGTCTACATAGTAAGTTCCTGGCCAGCCGGGGCTATAGGGAGACCCTGTTTCCAAAAGACCAAAAATTAAAAAAATTTAAATTTCACATGTATGAATGTTTTGCTGGCATATATGCATGTATACTACATGAATGTGGCACCCACAGTGTTGCAACTTTTGGAGTTAAGGTTGAGCTGACATGTGGGTGCTGGGAATCAAACCCTGGTCCTCTACAAGAGCAGCAAGTGCTCCGCACCATCTCTCCAACCCCACTTCCTTTTTGAGACAGGGTCTCACTATATAGCCCTAGCTAGGCTGGAATTCACAATATGTAGCCCAGGCTGGCTTTGAACTCACAGAGCTCTCCCTGCCTCTGCCTCCAGAGTGCTGGGACTAAAGGCATATGCCACCATGCCTGACTAAGAAAACAATTCTTAAATATTTCTAAATATACTTAATCCAAGGTGTGGTAATACACATTTATATTCCTAGCATTAAGGAAGGTGAGATAGGAGGAGTTCAGGGCCAGCCTGGGCTACATAGTAAAACCCTGTCTCACACCCCCCTATATATATAGGTGTGTCTTAGTTTGTTCTTCATTGCTGTGACAAAACACTCTGACCAGTACCAACTTGGGGAGAAAAGGGTTTATTTGTCTTACATCTCCCAGGTCCCATGCAGTTCATCAGGGAGCCCAAGGTAGGAACTCAGGGTAGGAACCTAGAGGCAGGAGCTGGAGCACAGGCCATGGAGGAACGCTGCTTACTGGCTAGCTCTCCTGGCCCCTGCTCAGCCTGCTTTCTTGTGCAACACAGGCCCACCTGCCCAGGGGTGGCACCACCCACAGTGTGCGGGGCCCTCCCACATCACTCATCAAGAAGATGCCCTTCAGACATGGCCACAGGCCAGTCCAATAGAGGCAATTCCCCAATTGAGGCTCCCTCAACCCAGGTGTGCCAAGTTGACACTAAAGCTATCCAGCACAAGGTGTTTATATAAAAACTAAAAACCGTCAAAATAGTACATAGTCATAATATATAAATAAGACATATAAAATATGATAAACCCAATCATGTCAGTAATTACACTTAGCATAAATAGACTAAACAGTACAAAGACAGAGGATTTCAGATGAGACTTAAGAAAGAGACCCATTTTGTGTGTTCATTAGGTACACAGACATCAAAAGGGAGAAAATGAAGGAATGGAGGAGTCACCAAATGCTACCCAAAGAATGCCAGGGTCGCTACAGTCACATCGGACAAGGCACATTCAGAACAAAGACCATTACTAGAGACAAAGGGGCATTTCATAAGGAGAAGAGTCTGTTCATCAAGAGACTTAATTCTAAATGTGCTGTAACCAATACCTGTAAGACATGAAGCGAAAGTTCACAGAAGCAGGCCTAGGATTCTACGACTGGAGATTTCAGCTCTCCTCCCCGAGACAGTGACAGAACGAGACCTAACAAATCCATACAGAGACTGAGGATTTGAAAAGGAGAAGGTGGGATGTAGAGGCAGAGGGAGCCCTCCACTGTGTTGGGGATTTTACTCCTAGGGCAGCACCTGAGCAGCGGCTGGGTTGGGGTTGGAGAACTGGATCACATGTGACTAAGAGGGGAGCAATAAGGTGTTTGTGGGGATTGGAGAGATGATGGCTCATCAGTTAAGAGCACTGACTGTTCTTTTGGAAGACTCAGGTTCTTTTCCCAGCACCCACATGGTGGCTAACAGCCATCTTTAGCTCTAGCTCCAAGGGATCCCACCCTCTTCTGGCTTCTGTAGGCATTGCACAACACAGGTGCACTTACATACATGCAGGTAATACATTCATACATATAAAATACAAATAATAAATAAAGGCGGGTGTGGTGGTACACACCTTTAATCCCAGCACTTGGAGGTGTTTATGTTTTGGTGGGGAGAATCTGGAGGACTGGAGGAAGCTGACAGCTCAGGGCAGTGAACAGACAGCTGCAGGAGGAGTCAACCTAAAGGGCAGCTGTGTGTGTGTGTGTGTGTGTGTGTGTGTGTGTGTGTGTGTCTGTGTGTGTCTGTGTCTGTGTGTGTGTGTGTGTGTGTGTGTGTAGGGATGGAGGAGAGAGAGAGAGAGACCTTTCCCAAGGTGGCATCAGCCTGAGCCATAGGCCTTCTGAAGATAGGGTAGGGCAGCTTGGCAGGTCTCTGAGACTCATGTGCACCCTGTTCACCTGTGTCTGTCCCAAAACAACTCAAGTTGGTCATGGGAAACTACAATCCCCCCCACACCCTACCAAGAGGCTAGGATAAGTTCTCTTGTTATTACATTCATCAGCACTTGCTTACATGTAATTTAGACTTTCTCTCAGCCTTTAAAAATAACAGGGGCTGAAGAGGTGGCTCAGCAGTCAAGAGCACTTGCTGCTCTTGCAGAGGATCTCTGTTCAGCTCCCCAGAACCCACATGTAATTCACAGCCATCTGTAACTCCAGTTCCAGGGGATCCAATGCCCTCTTCTGCCCTCTATGGGCACTAGGCCCTCATTTGGTGCACATACATACATGCAGGCAAACATTCATACACATAAAAGTAAAATAAATCTTTAAAAATAAAATAAAAATATTTAAATAAATAAAAATAACAGATAAAAGCCCAGGTGTGGTGGCATAAGCCTTTAATCCCAGAACTTGGGAGGCAGCAGCAGGCAGATCACTGTGAGTTTGAGGTCAGCCTGGTCTCTCTGACTTCCACAAGTACGCTGTGGCACATGCATAATATGCACACACACAAAAATTAAATAATGTAATAAAATTTTGAATACATAAAGATAAATAAGATAAAAATAGGGGCCGGAGAGATGGCTCAGCAGTTAAGAGCACTGGCTGCTCTTGCAGAGGACCTGAGTTTGATTCCCAACATCCACATGGTGGCTAAAAACCATCTGTAACTCCAGTTCCAGGAGCTCTGATATCTTCTTCTGACCTCCTCAGGCACTGCATGACACAGGTGCACCTACCTACAGGCAGGCAGGCAATACACACATACACAGAAAATAAAAATAATAAATAAAATGTTCAAAAAATACATTTTTAAGTCAGGCATGGTCAGGAGGCTGATGCAGGAGGATCACAAGTTAGGGTCTGCATGAGTTACTGTCAGCCAGTGCTACACAGTGAGACCCAGTCTCAACTCCCTCCACCCCCCAAAAGAATTCTAGTAAAATTAACAACTGCTTGAGGCCCTTTTCCTTTCCCAGCCATAAATCTGCAGTTTTCTGAGTCTCACTGGAAACCCCATTTATGTGAAAGGACATGTGTTAAAACCCTGTACAATCCTTCTGGTTCTGGTTTTATCTTACAGATTATAATTCTAACCAAAGCATCTCCTGGGCCACCTCATGTGTTTGCCTTATAAAAAGAGAGAGAAGAATTAAAAAAGATTTCTTTTGAGATGTAACCTGAGAGTCACCAAAAGCCGTACATATGGATAATGCCCTCTCCCTTGAGGCTAGACCCATGGGTACTCCCTATCCCACCTCTCTGAAGCCCACATCCACACTCTCAGTGCATGCTGGGTAACCTAAGCTACATATCAGCTCATGTCTTTCATTACTATAGAAAAAAACCACTTGAAGCTGGGTACTTTTATAGAAAGATGGTTTATTGAGCTCATGTTTTAGAAGCCAAAGATCAGGCAGCCCACTGGTTTGGCCTCTGGTGAGACTCGAGTGGAGGAGGATATCATGGTAAGCACAGGTGAAATGGAAGGGCCACGTCAGACAGGAAGGCAGAGAGTGGTTCCGGGGTCAGCCTCTGCCTTATGTAACCCCTAGCTCTTCTATTTTATCTTACCTTATTTCAGACAGAGTCTCACTCTTTAGCCCATAGTGTATAAAACTGTGTATTTTTATTGCAATATGAGGTACAGAGACTCAGTTCATCAAGAGATTGACTGTTTCTTACTGTGGAATGGTGGCCTAATACTCAGCTATTTATGGAGGAAATGAATACTCTTTTTTAAAAAAACGTGTTATTTTTATGTGTATGCATGTATTGCCTGCACATAAGTAAGTGCACCCATGTCGTGCAATGCCTGTGGAGTTCAGAAGAGGCTGTCGGATCCCCTGGGACTGAAGTTACAGACAGTTGTTAGCTGCCATGTGGGTCCTGGGATTCAAACCCGGGTCTTCTGCAAGAACAGTGTTCTTAACCACTGAGCCATCTCTCCAGCCCCAGAAATAAATATTCTTAACATCCCAAAGCTCAGGGAACATTGCAGAAGAGGCAGAAAGAATGAAAGAGCTGGAGGAGGGGTGGTGTCGAAACAGTCCCTCCTGGAGAGAGGTTCATTATGCTTCAGGAAGTAAACAACACTCACAAGTCTCAGGAAGTTCCTGAAACTTACAAGATTTACAGGGCCCTTCCCCCCCAGGTTATATAAGTGGTGACAGTTGCTGGGGAAGAGACTCTCCAGCCATCAGAGCAGTCTTCTTGTTGCCCAGGGATGCAGCCTTTAGGAGTGGTCACTGTGCTGGATGGACTTTTGGTTCTGCAGCTGCCTTTGAGTCATCCATGATCCTGTGACCCAGTAAACACCAGTAAATTCACTGCCTCACTAAGCCAGACTTGGGTGGAATTGTCTTTTTGGTCAGTTGTTGTGTGCCATATCTGGGAATAGTTGCTTGTTCATGTCTCCCCACAAAGTCACACAGCACCCAGGCTCCACTCAAACCTGTGATCCTCCTGCCTCAGCTTTCTTAATGCTGGGACCACAGGTATGTGCCACCACTCCTGGCCACAAGTTGCTCTTGCAATGACAAAGTCAGTGGTGCCACTAGAACTACGATGATTCCTTCTGGGAGTATACGTCCAGTGACCTAAGGACCTCTCGTTTGGCCCCAATCTCTTAAAAGTCCCATGTCCTTACCACCATCACCCTGAGGATCAAGCCTCCAACACACAAACACCTGGCATAGAAACCACATCCGAACCACAGCAGCCCTTAAACACAATTTCCCATAAGAGAAGCAGATCTTTAAACTACACCTAGATTCTCATGTCTCTCCAGTTGGTAAAGATTAAAAAAAAGATTGTTAACAGATGACCTTGGCAAACGCATAAGGAAATGCTTTGCCATTCATTTCTGATGGCAGTGCAGATTGCTAAACTCTATGGAGAGTAATTTGGCAATATTTGTGAAAATTACCAATGAATAAAAGACAGAGCAATTCCTCCTCGAGGACTCTGGACATATTGCAAAATCAGGCCCGCACAAGGTGATTCATTACAGCTTTGTTGTAATAACAAGGACTGGAAACAATCTAAGTGGCCACCAAGGACACTGGTTAAGTAAATAGGCTTAAAGTACAAATCTTGCTGCCATCCGAGAAAAATAGAACATTATTTATGTGCCGATATAAAATGATCTCTAAGAGATCATTAAAATACAAAAAATGAAATGATAAACTAAATCTTTATAATAAAAATCAAAAGGGTGAAGACTATATATATAGGTGTGCATATATTCGCTGAAATTATATATATATATATATAAAATGTGTGCATGATGCATGCTTGTGGATATGTGTGTCTGGAAAAATACACAGAAGACTAGGGAGGGAAACTCTTGACAACCAGAAGAAAGGAGTGGGAGGAGAAGAAAAAGATAAAGCAACCATAAACAAAAATAAACACAGAAGGCAAGAGATAACTTACAACCAAAGATCCTACTTCCTGTTATCTTTCTGAACAAGACATTTCGTGTCCTAGAGGGACAGGCTCAGGAATCCCATTGAGAAAATCCAAAGGGAATTCAACTTCCCAGATCAGACTCATCCACTGAGCTAAAGAGGAAGATGTGAGTTGGGGCTAAGCTGACCAGCCACCTTGGCTAAGTATCTGCTTTGTGCTTTTGCGGGAACCAACTGGGGGATACAGTTTATAAACAATGAATTAATATTTCTGTTTTCGGTTTGTTGGTATTCTTAAAAACTTACAAACTAAAAGAAAAAAAAAACCAACTTACGAACTACTGTATTAAAATACTAATAGCCACAGGCATCCTCTCCACATGTACATGCTCTCTCCCATCAATCCCTGAATCAGCTAAGGCTCACCAGATAAGCTGCTAAGCACTAATAGAATTGTGCTTTCTTTCCCCTAAAACCTCAGCATATGAACATAATTGATGTTATCTTCTGAAATAAATCAGCTGAACCTTAATGCCTTTTCTGTGGCTACTGACAGGCCAAGGGGACCACTGAGACCTCCTGATGGCCTCTCCCCACTGCCCTACTCCATATGTGTACACGTGTACATCACCTGCCTTCTGTGTGCCCAGAACTGTAACCAATCTGGGCAACTGGCCAGGGCCTTGGTTCTGTTTCTAGAGTTGCCTAATCTTGCTGGTGTTTGGCAAACAAGACCAGGCTCTTGGATCCTAAACAAGGGAGCAACATAGGGCCACCTGGCCTCTTCTGAACCACTCAGGGATCTCCAGTAAACCAAGAGACACTCTCATGTTTAGCTTTCTCTAAGGTGAACAGGAGTCTTCAAAGGAGACATGACAGGGCCAGACCTCCTCATTCTGGGAATTTAGCTTTGAGAAAATGGGTCATTGCTGATGGATCTGGCTGGACCTGGGCAAACAGAGTGAGGAAAGACTGCTCACACAGCATCCTGTCCCTTCTCTTCTGGTCCCCCTGCTTCCTGGTACTGTGGAGCCTGCAGCCCTCACATCCTCCCTGTGAGTCTGTCCTGTCTCCACAGGTCCTCCCTCACCTGACTCCTTAACCAGTGTTTGCTTTCTCAGAGCTCCAGAACTAAACAGAACTCTGATCTTCTCAGCACGAGGGTGAATATTTCCCATAAAGTCCTGCCCTTGGCCCACCAAGAAGCTTCCCTAGGGCTAATGCTGTGCAAAGGTGTGAATTTCCATGGCCTTCAGAGCCAAGGTCAGGGATCCTGGAGAGTCTGGGGCAGAGATGTTCTTGTTGATTCTGAGGATACCCCAGTTCCACTGCTGTCTTGGCTGGTTCAGCTCTGTCCAGCCCAGGGAAGGACCTCCTGCCCTTTAACACCACGTCTGCAGCCCTCAGTCCAGCCTTGGGGACACAACATGTGTCCTGGGTCTTCAAAGGTAATGGTACACCTGAGGAAGTCACACAGGGCCACGGTGTTGGGCCATATCTGGCTTCTTTCCACTGGGCAGTGAACAGGTAAAGAGCAAGCCAGAAAGGACACAGGAGTCTCAGAGCCCAGGGGTCAGGACCAGCTCTGGAGCTAGGCTCTTCAAAAGTCCCAGGCTCTGAACTCCCTAAGGTCCTGGAATCCAGATGCCTCAAAAAACATCTAATACAGCTAGGCATGGTGGCCTGTAATACCAGCACTTGGGAGGATGAGACAGAAGGATAGAGTTCTAGGCCAGCCTAGGTTACATAATGCATTTAAGGCCAGACTGGGCTACATAAGATCCTGTATCAACCTTACACACACACTCACAGACCCACAGACCCACAGACCCACAGACCCCCCCCCCACATGAGTTTTGCACTTCTGTGGAATGGTGACATTGGACCAGTCACAACTGGCTTCCAGTGTGGTGGCCTCCAGCTCCCACAGACATAGACACAGACACAGGCACATGCACATGTACACACACACACACACACACACACACACGCAAGAGTTTTACACTTCTGTGGAATGGTGACATTGGACCAGCCACAGTTGGCTTCCAGTGTGGTGGCCTCCAGCTCTCTGGAGCTCTAGAATATGCCTGATCTAACCAGCTTTTGTACAAAATAAAAATATAAAATCGCCACTAATAAATTTGCACAGTAATTGTATGTCAAATGACACTATTTTGCGTATTTCATATTAAATGTATCATTAAAATCAATTTCCTATCAGGCATGGTGGTGTGTACCTGTCAGCTTAGCACTTGGGAGGGTGAGACAGGAGGATTATGAGTTTGAGGCTAACCTGAGCTATATATCAAGACTCTATCAAAAACAATAGCCAAGTTACAGAACTAACCTGGGTGTCTAGCAACAGAGGAACGGATAAAGAAAATGAGGTTTATATACACAGTGAAATTTATTTTAACTATATAGAAGAATGAAGTTATATTGTTTGTAGAAAGACGGATCCAACTGCAAATGGTTATATTAAGTGAAGTTAGTCTTAGAAAGGCAAATATTATATATTTTCTTTCATTTGTGGGGCCTACATTATTTTTGCCTTTTTATATTGATTTTTCTGAATTTCGCACAATATATTGTGATCCTATTTAGACCCCCTCTCCTATTTGCACCCCTTTAGTACTCCCATCTAATATTACACACACACACACACACACACACACACACACACACACGTATATAATGGGTGTGTGTGTGTGTGTATAAAGTCAAATTCGTGTCCTCAAATGTCCTTCAGTGTGGGTCCAGCCTTGGAGCCAGGTTAACCTATCTAGAGTCACACACTTAAAGACTGACTTTCCCTTCCCAGCAGCTGTCGGAGCCACAACTGGCCCAAGTGCAGAGAATAAGAGGCTGCAGAGTGCCTTTTCCCGAATAGGACTCCTACGTCAATCAAACCTCTGTCTCTCAGGGCTCATGGGTCATTGCAGAAGAGGGGGCAGGAAGATTGTTTTTAGTTTTGTTTTCTATTTTTATTTTTTATTTTTGTGACTTTTTGAGACAGGGTTTCCCTGTAGCCCCAGCTGTCCTGGAACTCATTATGTAGACCAGGCTGGCCTCAAACTTACAGAGATCCATCTGCCTCTGCCTCCCGAGTGCTGGGATTAAAGGAGTGCGCCACCACGCCCAGCCCGTTTTTTAATATTTTATTTATTATTTTTATTTTATGTGTATGAGTATATCACCTGCGTGTATGTGAGTGCACTGGTGTCATGCGATGCCGCAGAGGTTAGAAGAGGGCTTCGGATTCCCCTGGAAATGGAGTTAAGGACAGTTCATAGCCACCATGTGGGTGCTGGGAATCGAACCAGGTCCTCTGCAAGAGCAACCAGTGCTCTTAACCTCTAAGCCATCTCTCCAGCCTCCTGGTTTTTTGAGACACGGTCTTACTATGTAGCCCAGGCTGGCGTCAAATTCAGAGATCTACTAAGTGCTGGTGCTAAAGGCTTGTGCCACCACACTTCATGGTCCTGTATTTTTTAAGCTTTATTTATTATTATTATTATGTTGTTCATGTATATGTGTATGGTGTGTGTGTGTGTGTGTGTATGTACATGTGTGTGAGATGTGGAGGTCAGAGCACAACTTTGTAGAGTCAGTTCTCTCCTTCTACCTTTATGTGGATTAGACTTAGGTCAAAGGCTTGCACAGCAAATACCTTTACCTGTTGAGCCGTCTTACTGGCCTCAAGTCTTACATTTAATATAGATACATACAAGTCACAGATATGCACATGTCATGGATGTAGAAGCAAAGCTGTCTAGGGAAACAAAGGAGATTGACGGAAGGGTCAGGGTGCAAAAGGGGAGGGTAGCAGAGAATGGGGGGGTATGCTCCAAGTCCATTATGCATCTGCATGAAAACAGCGTTACATAATCCAGTTTAATGATTATTTTTTTAATATTTTATTTATTATTTTTATTTTATGTATGAGTGTATTGCCTGCATGTATGTGAGTGCACCCGTGTCGTGAAATGCTGCGGAGATCAGAAGAGGGCTTCGGATTCCCCTGGAACTGGAGTTAAGGACGGTTTGTAGCCACCATGTGGGTGCTGGGAATCAAACCTCTGCAACGACAGTCAGTGCTCTTAACCGCTGAGCCATCTCTCCAGCCCCCAGTTTAATAATTATTAAAAGAATTTTTAAATCTGTATGTGTGTGTGCCTGAACGTAGTATGTGCACCACATGTGTGCAGGTACCCACAGAGGCCAGAAGAGGACATGGGATCCCCTAGAACTGGAGTTACAGGCAGTTGTGAGCAGCCTGATGCTGGGAAACAAATCTCGGTCTTATGGAAGAGCAACAAATGTTCTTAACCACTGAGTCAGTCATCTCTCCAGTCCCCAAGTCTAATAATTTTAAAAAACTTAATTTCTTTTTCCTGTTTTTAAAATGAGGCTCCTGAAAGATTTTAAGATCCACGAGTGACCTGCAGTACTTTCCATAGGATAGCTGGTCCACTAAGCATTGTCTGGATTCTGTTTCTCAGCCTTCTCATCCACTGGGGTTCAGGCAAAGCTGCCAGAAGGGGCATTAGAAAAGAGATGCTGGAGGTGAGGTACGTCGCGGCCACTGCCTTGAAGGACTCTTAGGACCAAGGCTGAGAGACAGGCATGGAAGGGCTGCGTCCAGCGTGGTTTTCCTTGTGCCTTGGAGCCTTCTCCCTGACCCTGACCTCACTGACAGCATGCCGCCCGCCCCACCCCAGCCTGTCCACTGAACTCCTGGAAATGTTCCCACCCTCCAGCCTCCACCTTTCATTCCTGCCTCAGCTGTGGAGGTCCAAGGTCTGGAATCCAGTCTCTATTCCATAATGGAGCATGTGGCTCTGCTTCCTGTTGGACCCTGACAGGTTCCCATCTCTCCCACGTACTGAAGGCTTCACTGGCTGACAACTTTGGGACCATCTGAGTGAATATGTCGGAACACAGCTGCATCTTTCGCAGTGGGGATGCAGCCTGGCCACTGCAAGTTCATTCGCCTCATTGCTCTCTCCCTCCCCTCCCTCC
>NW_008352717.1:737573-741782 GCF_000622305.1 Nannospalax galili | reverse complement strand
CCTCCCTCGCCTCTTCCCTCCTCCTCCCTCTCCTCCTCCCTCCTCCTCACCTCCTCCATCTCCTCCTCTCCCTCCCTTTCTCCTCCTCCTCCTTTACCACAAGCCTACTCAGCTCCTGGCTGTTTTTAAAACACCTAAAGGGAACAAAACCACCCTTCTGTCTTAGAGTTAAATTTTAGAGGCAGGGACTTGCCTGTTCACCCCTGCTTCACCTTTGGAACCTATTTCAACACCAGGCTGGCTTTAGGCCAGGGCTCCCAGAACCTCCGGGGAGCAGGTCACCTATGGCCTAGTTTCCTAATCCTGTCCAGTCTTGCTCAATCTGACCCCAGGGCAGGTAGTGCCCTCCCCCTCCTGACCTTCCCTAGCTCCAACTCCTCCTACAGCCTTTACAACCTTCTTTGCAGGGCTCTGGCCTCAGCCCACTGCTTGCTTCATGCCCTGTCCTCTATCACACAGTCTGTTTAAACAACTCTGAGTGACCCCCATCTTCACCTCTCTAGCACTGCTCACTGACTGCTCTGCAGGTCCAAGGTGTCCAGAACACACACTCTCAGTACCTCCACCAGTCTACACCCTGTCGTAAATGACCTAAACCTTTGATTTTGTTTTGTGTTTGGTGTTTTTCAGACAGGGTCTCCCTGTAGCCACAGATGTAGGTGAGGCTGGATGCCTCTTCCTCTGCCTGTGCCTCCCAAAAGCTGGGATTAAAGGCATCTGTTGCCACACCCGGCTGATGGAAACCTTTGAACAGGTTTATGTAAAGTCCAGTTCCCATGATGTCTCCAGGACCTGACTGTTCACCTCTCTGCTTGGCCTGTCTCGGGGGAAGGCCCTCCCTCCACATGGATCCTGGCGGCTCCCGACTTAGACCAGCTTCAAGTGCGATGGAAGGAAGGACCAGAGTCCATTCTGAAATGAATCTCTGTCTCCAAGGATGGGAGTGCATGGATGGACCATGCCTTGGTCATGTAACTACTCTGGAAACAGTCATATCTATGAGACTGTCATAAAATACATATATATTATAGCCGGGCCTGGTGGCACACACCTTTAATCTCAGCACTCAGGAGGCAGAGACAGGTGGATCTCTGTGAGTTCAAGGCCAGCCTGGTCCACATAGTGAGTTCCAGGCCATCTGGGGTCACAAGGAGACCCTGTCTCAAAAGCACAAAAAGTAAAAGAAAAAAATAATTTTATATATAAAATTCCTGGGAGAAGAGGGAACTGATTGGCTGGGGCTCAATCACATGCTGCTCCCTTAGACTTGGGGTACGGCCCCTCTTGGACAGTGAGAACACAGAGGAGGTGTGAGATGGGGCCCCAAAGGGAACTTGAGGGCTAGTTCTGGAAGAAGAAAGAATGGAGTCTGACTCAGCATGCGTGACGGATGCCCAGCACGGGTCTCCAAAACCCCTTCCCACCCTCCCCCCGTTTCCTGTCAGTCACACGTCCTCCAAGTGCTGTGCACTATCCCCTCGGCATTCTTCCCCCTTGTTACTTCCAGACCTTCCATCTTTCATACGTTAACTCAGTTGTCTTTGGAAAGCTCAGATTGGCTAACTTCCTTCTTTCACTGGGCACCATATGCTGCGATTCATCCTTGCCGGTGTGGGTGTCTGTCCGTAGTTTGTTTTGATGGCTGAGTAGTACCCCAACACTGTGTTGTTATGGTTTGTTTACCTATTCACCTGTGATGGATGTGTGATTTGTTTCCAGTTTGAGGCTATTATGGGTAAACATTTGCATAGTGTCTCTGTGTGGACATATTTTCCTTCCTCTTGAGTAGATACCAAGGACTAGGACTAATGGGTCACATGCTGAGTGTATGTGTAACTGCCAAGTTAATTTCCAGAATGGCTTTGCATTCCCACCAGCAATGTATAAGAATTCCAGGTGTGCCTAGTCCTTGCCAACACTTGCTATTGTGATAGTTTCATGTTAATCATTCTACGTGTGCAGTGGTGTTTGTGGTTTAAGTGTGCATTTCCTTGACAACAACACCGAACATTTTTTATAAGCTGTGTGTGTGCTGTGGTTTGTATAATCCTTTGTTGAAATTGCATTCATCTATTTATTGGGGGGGCATGTGTGTGCCATGGTGGATGTGTGCATGAAACTTGTGTGAGTCAGTTCTCTCCTTCCACCATGTGAGTACTGGGGATCAAACGCAGGTGGCTAGGCTTGGCAAAAATCAACTTTATCTGTTGAGCCATCTCACTGGCCCCTGAACTTTTAAAATATATAATCATGCCGGTAAAGATTAAATAAGTATTCTCATATAAGAAAGATACAACTAGTCTTTCTGTGTGCTTTAAATCTAGTTTAAAATATTTAGTGTTTTTTTATTTTGTATTTTTTTTGGCAATATGTAACCAATGTTTATTGGAATAACTCTCCAGTAACTTGTAAGTAGATTTTAATAAAATCAAATACATCTGCAAAAGGCGCCATTAGAATTTCAGCAATTAGGAGTGGAGGTGTGCAGTCTGGAGATGCTTTGGGACCTGTGGCCTGGAATATCTGAGTAGTGAACTCTTCAAGTCTGTGATTAAAGAAAAGTGTGTGTGTGTGTGTGTGTTTCAGTGTGGGCAGAGAGATGTCGCAGTGGTTAAGAGCACTGGCTGCTCTTGCAGAGGACCTGAGTTTGGTTCCCAGCTTTCACATGGCAGATAACAACTGTCTGTAACTCCAGTTCTAGGGGACCCGATGCCCTCTCCTGGCCTCTGAAGGCACTGCACACATGTGATGCATTTACATACATGCATGCAAAACACTCAGACACATAAAATAAATTTTAAAAAAATTAAAGGTGCCAGCATGGTGGCGCACACCTTTAATCCCAGCACTCAGGAGGCAGAGGCAGGCGGATCTCTGTGAGTTCAAGGCCAGCCTGGTCTACATAGTGAGTTCCAGGACAGCTGGGGTTACAGAGAGACCCTGTCTCAAAAAGACCAAAAAAAAAAAAATTACGTAGTAAAAATGAGGAAGGGAAGAGAATAGAAAGAGGAAAGGAGTTGAAGAACCAAAGCCAAAAGAATCTGTGGTAGAAAAAGCAGTGGTCATGTCAGTGACTAGGGAGGAGGAGTCGTCTGCCAGGTGGAAGGTATCACAGATGCCAGAGACTTGGAACCTGAAGAACATTTAGATTGTCCAGACTTACTTCTTAAAAAGCTGGCATAACAATATATCATTAGAAATCAGTTTAATACTATATTTATTTAGCAGAAGAGTTGTATGAGGCTTTCTCCCATAGCCTGGGGGCTGTCTAGCCTCAGGCTCCTAAGCCTGTTCTTAATGTCAGGTTTGGGCTCCAGCTATGAAGTGGACATTAAATCCAATCAGAATGTTGGTGGCTGGACTGGGGTTGGTGGTGCAAACCTTTAATCCTAGCACTTGGGAGACAGAGGCAGACAGATTCTTGTGAGATCAAGGCCATCCTAGTCTACATAATGAGTTTCAGGCCAGCTGGGGCTACAGGAAGACCGTGTCTAAAAAAACAAAAGCCCAGAAAGTAGTTGGTTACTCCTATAGTAGTCATGCCACTGTTGCACCAGTGGGCCCACCTTCTAGAACACTTGTTGTAGCTCACAGGACTCACAGCTGGGTCAGGTTCATGCTAAATTTCCTCTTCATGTCTCTCACATAGCACCTTACAGCACTATGAAAGCTAAACAGAGATGAAGCTTTGAAATCAGAAATGTATCTCTCAGCTCTCAGCAGAGAAGCTTCCTTACACAGCAGATGGTGATCAACACAGAGAACCACAACAGGCCACAATGCAAAGAATAAGAGGCTGCAGCCTGCTTATCCCTGAATGGGACTCCTGTATCAAACCTCTGCCTCCCATGGCTCAGAGATCATTGCTGAAGAGGGGGTGGAAAGATTGTAAGAGCCAGAGGTGGTGAATGACCACAAGGAAACAGTTTTCCAGACAGCTGTTCGGTTACTCAAACTCACAGGAATGCTGACAGCATGCACAAGTCCCACATAAATTCGTGCCAGACAAAATCCCAGCATAGATTTGGGGAAGTGGGAAAGAAGCCCCAACCCAATCTGAGGAACTACTGGCACCCAACGACTGCTGGGAGGGGAAATGCTGTCTCATTTAAGGCTGAGACTCTTAGTAGGTTGACCAGGATCCAGTGAATGAGCCCACACCAAAGGGCATTTGGAGACACAAACCTCTCTCTCTCTCTCTCTCTCTCT
>NW_008352717.1:714982-737522 GCF_000622305.1 Nannospalax galili | reverse complement strand
ACACATATGCATGTTATATATTACAGAATCTGTACAGAATAGTATATACATATATACATGTAGAGTACGGAAATTTGGTGGGGGGATAGAAAGAGTGTGTATATATGGGGAGGGAATCTAAATATGATCAAAATATATTATATGAAATTCACAAAAATTAAATAAATCAATATTTACTGGGGGAGGGGGCTTGTAAAGGAAAAGATTGGAGAGACAGTGAATATCACAATAGCAAACGCAAGAAGGGAGATGTTTTTGACAGACCAGGGGCTCTGGAAGAGGTTCTGATGTTGAAGAAGAAACAGGCACCACAAGACAGTGGTGAGAAGTGGGACTCTCATGACATGGGCTGGCTCAGATGAGGCAGGTGTGGCGCTGGCCAAGAGGCAGATGCCAAGTGTCTTTAGACTGTAATTATAGGCTCAGCACTCTTGTCCAGAAAATTAAGGTCAATAATTGCCTACATTTTACATATATATGGGGGCTGGAGAGATGGCTCAATGGTTAAGACCACTAGCCGTTCTTGCAGAAGACCTGGGTTTGAATCCCAGCACTCACATGGGCAGTCAACAACTGTCCATTACTCCAGTCCCACGGGATCCAATGCCCTTTTCTGACCTGTGCGGACATTGCACAACATGGGTAGATTTACATACATGCAAGCATAACACTCATAAACATAAAATAAAAAAATGTGTATGTGAGCCAGGCGTGGTGGCACACGCCTTTAACCCTAGCTCTCGGGAGGCAGAGGCAGACAGATCTCTGTGAGTTCAAGGCCAGCCTGGTCTACATAGTGAGTTCCAGGACAAAAGACCAAAAAAAAAAGTGTATGTATATACACATATACACATATATAAAAGAATTTCAGCAATTACTAAATTCTATCATGTCCTAGTTACCTTTGGCTGTTACCTTGCCACAGACTACAGTCCTCTGGGAAGGGAGGATCCATTGAGGGATTTCCCAGATCAGATTGCCCTGTGAGCATGTCTGTGGGGGATTGTCTTGACTGTTAATTGATGTAGGAGGATCCAGTTCACTGTGGGTGGCACAATTCCCAAGGCAGGTTGGCCTGGGTCATACAAGAAAGCTGGCTGAGCAAAGCCAGAAAGGGAGCTATCAAGCATCCTCCTCTGTGGCTTCTGCTATACTTTCTTGGCTGTGAGTTTCCTGGTCAGAAGTAATGCTGTGTGGAATTGCAAGCAGGCTTACCTTTGGGTTCCTGCCCTGCCCTCCCTCAAAAATGGACTGTGACCTGGAAATGTAAGATGATATAAACCCTTTCCTTCCCTAAGCTTTTAGTCAGAGTGTTTTATCACAGCAACAGAAACAGAACTAGAGCATACCAATCCTTCCCTTCCTTCCTTCCTTCTTTCCTTGTTCCCTCCCTCGCTCCCTCGCTTGCTCCCTCCCTCCCCTTCTTTTCTTTCATTATTATTTTTTTTATGTGAGTGCCTGCATGTGTGTAAGTGTCAAGCAATGCCTGTGGAGGTCAGAAGAGCATGCCAGATTCCCTGGAACTGGAGTTAAGGATGCTTGTTAGCCACCTTGTGGGTGCTGGGAATCAAACCTGCGTCCTCTGAAGAGCTTTCAGTGCTCTCAACTGCTGAGCCATCTCTCTAGCCCTTTCCCTGCTTTTTGACAAGGTCTTGCTAGGCCTTAAACTTTCCACCCTCCTGTTTGAGCCTCCCAAGTGACAGGCTGACAGGCGTGTGTCACACCTGTCTGGCTAGCTTCTTTATATTTCATGTACAAACTAAAATTTGCATTTACAGGGCAAAGACACGATGCATCCTAGTCTGACCTACGTTACTGTTGAGCATTTTAAACCCAAATCAACTGCAAGTGGCCATGAGAAAAGTGGGGCCAGGAAAGCATTTCGGTCTTTTCAATCACCATTGGTCATGGTTTGCTTCAAGTCTGGTTAATGTAAGAATCTGTTGGAAGTGAGGGCTGGAATCTTCCCTCTCTCTTTTCAAATTAGCATATAATAACTATGCATAATAATGGCTTCATTATGACATTTTTATATATGTATATAATGTATTTTGATCCCATTCACCCCATTACCCCTCTTGTCTCCCTCCTCTGATCCCCTTCCTTTCCCCAACTAGTTCCCCTCTCCATCCATTTCTTTTTATCTCTTCTCTTTTCTCTTCTCTCCCTCTCTCTCTGTGATCCAATGAGTTTGATCAGGGTTGCTTACATGAGCACCCGTGAGGGGGTATTTACAGGAGGATGGGCTCCTTACCAGTGGCTACATCACTGAGGAAATGCACCCCCCCCCCCCCCCCCCCGCAGCCATTACTGTCAACAGGTCCTCCGGCATGGTCTGGTATCAGGAGCCACTGCCTCCCAAGGGCTGTAGTTTGGAGCTGCACACTGAGCAGGCTTCAGTAGCCTGGCTGTGAGCCCTCTTGTGCACAACCAAGTGTGTGGCAGACCCTGCCTCAGTGCGCACCTACTGCATAACCAGGAGTCCTCAGAATTAATTTCCAAGTGGAATCCCAGGTTAGTAAAGGAAGTATAATACAGATATGCTAATATGAAGCTTACATATGTATTATTAAAACTCAGTGTTATTTAAACTCACTAAAGGAATTTTATCTTCGCACAAAGTCTGCTGGCTTCGTTTAGAATTGCTGAGTGCATGGTGGTGACAGAAAGCAGACCAGCTTGTCTTAGCTGTTTTGCTCCTGTTTATAATCATCTTCAGACCATGAGCCTGCCTGTTTGCCCACACCCAGGCTAGGACTCCCACAGACTGCCCTTGGGATGTCTCTGTCACAGGCCAATTGTTCTCCCGTCACAACTGCTATTTCCACTTGACCTGCCACTCAGTAGCACCTCCTTCTCTCTTTTAAATAACTTTTTATTTAAAATTTTTATTTTATTTATTATCATATGTGTATGTGTGTGTATATACAATGTGTGTGGGTGTGCATGTGCCATGGCGAGTGTGTGGCAGACAGAGGAAACCTCCATGGAACTGGTTTTCTCCCTCCACCTTTACATGGGTTTTGGGGATTCAACTCAGGTCACCAGGCTTAGGGAGCAGACAAGCCTTTTTCCCAGCTGAGCCATCTCACAGGCCCAACTCCCCCTCTTTAACTTCTTCCAAATTCCAATAAAACTTTCCGCAGAGGCCATGTCCTCAGTGTCACTGAATCCAGCACATCCCTCAGAGTCCAGCACCATTTAGCAGAACCGACCACACCTTCTTTTCCAAAGTTCCTCCACTACTTCCAACCACCCCTCGATCACTCCTCCTCAAAAGGCCCTATCAGAATGCTTTGTTGGGACATCACAATTCTCAGCTGTGAGATCACAAAGCCCCACGTGACATTACAATACCCCATTGTGACATCACAATGCTTTAATGTGACAACACAATACTGAATTGTGACAGCAGAATGCCCCATTGTTACATCACAGTGCAGCATTGTGCTATCAAAACGTTAATTGTAGCATCAGAAGTCTCCATTATGCCATCACAATGCCCCATTGTGACATCAAAACAAAAATTCAAAACATTAATTTAAAGGTAATCAAAAATATTTAGAAATTAAGAAAAATATTCCTAAGTAACCCTTAGATTATAGAGGAAGTTAACGTTTAAAACTGTCTACAAAGCAATGAAAGAATATTTAATATCAATATGTGGCAAACAAGTATATTCAGAGAAAAAAATTGTTTTTGGTCTTTTTGAGACAGGGTCTCCCTGTAGCCCCAGCTGTCCTGGAACTCACTATGTAGACCAGGCTGGCCTTGAACTCACAGAGATCCACCTGCCTCTGCCTCCCAAGTGCTACAGAGAAAAAATTATAACCTTAAAATGGTGGTGCATGCTTTAAATCCTAGAACTCAGGAGGCAGAGGCAGTGGGATCTCTGTGAGATCAAGCCCAGCCTGGTTTATGTTGTGAGTTCTAGGTCAGCTAGGGCTACATAGTGAGACCCTGTCTCAAAACAAAAACAAAAAAACCGGCAAACCAAAAACCCCCAAACAAACACAACAGCAAAACAAACAAACAAACAACACCAATGTTGTTCAAGACAAAAGGTGAAAACTATAAACGGAGCCATAGCACTTCCTGTACGTGACTCCACCCCTGCAGGCTCCACGCTGGTAGCATGACAAAAAACGTGACTGAAAATGTACTGACTTGTTTTCCTGCCATCAGTCTCTAAATAACATAGCACTGATGATTACTCCATTACTGCATTAGGGTGGTGTGACTTCCTGGGGGGAATTACAGAAGTGCCGACTCGTCATAGGCAGGACACCAGCAAATCAAAGAAACAATTTCATTCAAGTTCAGCTTGGTGAGCCAAGGAGTTACTTGCAGAAGCAGAAGTGAGGGGTTACTTATAGCAAGCAGCACAGGCAACACAGGCCAGGCAGCTGCAGCACTGGAAAGCCCACCCCAGTATGGATCATGATGCAGGAAAGCTACATCACCCAAGACCCCTGTGCTGTCACTGGACAATCTCCTTCTTAGCAACTGTTTACATCGAACTTCAGGGTTGGGGCTTTGCCTTCTGCCAGGGAATACTAATAAGCACAGTCTTGTGAGGGTCTGGTGTGGGTGATCAGGACTACTCTGATTTGAGAAAGCAATTGTTGGGCTGGTGAGATGGCTCAGCGTGTAAGAGGGCTTGCTGCCCAGCCTGTTGACCTGAGTTCAATTGCCAGGACCCACATGATGGAGGGCGAGAACTAGCTCCTGTAAGTTGTCCTCTAAACTCCATGTATGTGCTCTATACATGTGTTCCCCTCCCCAAATAAATGTTATTTTTAAAAAATTTAAATAAACCAATGGTTATGGTAATACAATTAGGTCTGATAATCTGCACTTATCTTCTTGTATGCTTTTTTTAAGGGAGGAAGGGTTCACGTCTCTCTTGGTATCAATTTCTGTATTAGTTACTTTTCTCCTTGCTGGGACAAAACACCTCTGTATCCTGGGACAACCAAGAGCAGCAGGAGCTGAACTAGCTGGTCACATGGCGTCTGCAGTCAGGAAGCAGAGAGATGGGTGCTGGCTAGGCTGGTTCTTCTTTTATCCCTGCTTATTTAGTCCTGGCCCTCAGCCCACGAGATGGTACCATCCACAATGAGGGTGGATCTTCCCACATCAGTTAACCCTCTCAGGAAACATCCTCAGAGACATGCCCAGAGGTGTGTCTACTAGGTGATTTCAAATCTAGCTGCGTTGACAATGAAGATGGACCATCACAATTCACCCCTTGTCAACCTGACACCCCAAACACATCACTGTTTTGTTTTTATTTGTTTTTTTTAGACAAGGTCTCACTATGTAGTCATAGCTGACCTGGAACTCACAGATATTCTCCTGCCTCTGCCTCCCAAGTGCTAAGCACTAAGATTAAAGGTGTGTACCACCATGCCCAGCAAACACATCACTTTAAACCATAGCATTCCAACTCTGGTCCCTAAAGTCTTAAATTATTTATTTATTTATTTATTTATTTATTTATTTATTATTTATTTTTTATGTGTATGAGTGTATTGCCTGCATGTTAAGTAAGTGCACCCATTCTGTGCAATGCACATGGAGGTCAGAAGAGAGTGTCGAATTTCCTTGGAACTGGAGCTACAGACAGTTGTTAGTCACCATGTGGGTGCTGGGACTCAAACCCGGGGTCCTCTGTAAGAGCAGTCAGTGCTTTTAACCACTGAGTCACCTCTCCAGGCCTAGTTTCTAAAGTCTTAACGTTCATCTAACAATGAAAAATTCATTTAGTCTACCCCTTAAAATTCTCCAAGGTAATAGTTCTAAAACTGCTCAAAGTATAAGTGAAGGGCAATCTCTTAACTGTGAGTTCTATAAAATAAAAATTACAAAGTACATACTTTCACTATACAGTGGGACGGAACATTCCCATTCCAAAAGGGAGGAAGAGGGGCATAGCTAGGAACCACTGGGCCAAAGAAAGACCAGAACCCAAACATCAAACCCCAAAGCTTCATGCCCTGCATCTAGGAGTCTTGGTGGTATCATCTAGACTCAGACATCCTTTGGTACCCTTGCCCCTTTCCTTGGCAGATGTCTCGTGAGCCTGGCATCTCCAGCATTCTGGGGTTTCCATAGCAACTTAGACTTGATCTTCCCAGCTTCACACAGTGGCCTCTCACAGCTTCCTTGCAGGAATTCCAACCCAGCATCATATTGCCTGGCTTCAGTGGTGTCCTGGAACCTTGGTGCAGGCCACCACAACCCCATATCCCTTACGTTTTGCATGCCTGCAAAACCAGCACTGTGTGAATGATGCCAAGTTCTGCTGCTAGGTCAAGGTATTGTCTGGTCTTCTGTGTGCCCTGTGGCTGAACATGGGGAAACACCCTGTTTTACAGCAGGAAAGCCCTTCTGTGGCTCTCCATTCAGTCTTTCTCCTTTCAGATGAATTTACAATTTTCACAAGTTGGAGGCTACCGTGGGTGGGCTCTTGCCCTCAAGGCTCCTTTCCTAGTGTCCCAGTGAAGAGTGCAAGGTTCCTCCTTAACTGCACCAATTTCTTGAGCATTTAAAGCTGCTTTTCTCTGCACATTCCTCATCAGCAGCTTTAAGTCCTTTCCTCACCAAACTTAACTTTAAATATCTTTCTGCTCCACTTGCTGCTCTCGGTCGATATAAACCTGGACAAGAGCTGTAGCAGAACCATGCCACAGCCTGAATGCTATCCTGCCTTGAGATTTCCTTTGCAGAACAGGGTAGTCCATCACTTTTGAATTTGGCCTCATTCAAATTCTTGGGACACAGGCAGAATGCAGCCAGATCCCTGACCAGAATGAAACATGAGTGGACTCCAGTCCAGCTCCCTAGAGTCCTGTCCCCTACTGAACGAGCTAGGCCTCCATGGTCCACATTTCTCTCGGCATTCTGGTCTTCTGAACTCCCACCAGAATGCCCCGTTAAGTTCCGCCTGCACCATTCTAGGGCTTCTCTGGCCCCAAGCTCTAGACTTTCCCATGTTTTTCCTAAAAACCAGTTCCAAAACTCTAGGAACTCCATGGGCAGGTTTATCACAGCAACAGCCCCACTTCTCCACACCAATTTCTATAGGAATGACTTTAACAAAAGTCACTTGTGACAAAAGACTTTGACAAAGGCAAATTAAGGAAGAAAGGGCTTATTTGCACTTGTCTAAAGGTACGGTCCACTATGGCAGGGAAAGCCTTGTGGCAGCCAGGGTAAGGCAGCTGGTCCCATTGCATCTGCAATCTAGAAGCACTCAAAGAATGCTGATGGTTAGCTTGTGTCTTCTTTTTCAATTCACCGTGGGATCCTAGCCTGTGGGATGGTGCTACACTCCACTTTCGTGGTGGATCTTCCTTCTTCAGTTAAACTGGAAACTCTCACAGACATGCTAAGAAATGTGCCTTCTAGGTGACTCCAGATCTATTCAAGTTGACAATAAGGTTGGTGATCTCAACATGTAAACATCACAACAGGTAATAAGAGACTTGAGTATCACATCTTCATGGACACCAAGGGATGACTGAACTTATCTTAGAAAGCAAGAAAAGAGTAATATAAATCAACAAGGCAGTAGGGAAAATAAAATATTAAAGACGAGCCAACAGCAATGAAAGCAAAGCAGCAAAGAAATAAATTTTAAAAGAATTCTTAAAAAAATAACAATAGCTGGGTGTGGAGGCACGTGACTCTAATCCCAGCACTTGGGAGGCAGAGGCAGGCAGTTCTTTGTGAGTTCAAGAGCAGCCTGGTCTACGTAGGGAGTTCCAGGTCAGCTGGGGCTATAGGGAGACCCTGTCTCAAAACCAATCAACCAACCAAACAAACAAAAAGTTATGAAAATAGTAAAAATATGGGTCTGGAGAGATGGCTCAGCAGTTAAGAACATGGGTGGCTCTTGCAGAGGACCTGGTTTGGCTCCCAGCACTCACATACAGCTGTCTGTAATTCAGTTCCAGGAGATCTGATGCCCTCTTCTGACCTCCACAGGCATTGCAGGACACAGGTGCACATATACATGCAGGCAATACACTCATACATAAAATAAAATAACAAAAATAATATAGAAGAAAATAGTAAAAATATGTAAGATGAGAAAAATGAGAAAAGACAGAATACTTTAAAGAGAGTCCCATGACTGTATGACAACATATTCAAAGGGCTAAGGGAATAGAGTGACATTAAAAAATTAAATGCCACCAAACTGATCTAAGAAGTGGAAAATTTGAATACCACAATGGGCAGACCCTGGGATGGTGATTAAAAGGAACTACTGAGAAAATTTCCAAGCCTAAGGATTTGCAGGCCACTTTCATCTAACCTTCAAACCCAGAAGAGGAAGCCCTTCTGTAACTTGAGTGCTACAAACCACAGGGCACGGTGGAAGGCTCCCAAATCCCTTTAAGAAAACTATAGGTCTCTTTTGCTTTAAAGATGCAAAGACTCAAAATAAGAACGATGTATCAAAAGACTAACAAGTTAACACTATGTCCAGATAGGGCTCATTTCAGGGAGTAGGGGTGGTCTGTAGGAGGATATCTGTTCACACAGTGTATTACATTTAAAAAATGAAAGGGGGCTGGTAAGATGTCTCAGTGGGTAAATCTGACTGCCCGCAAGCTTGACAAACTGAGTTCAATCCCCACACAAACATTGTGGAAAGATAGAACTGACTCCTTTAAGTTGTCCTTTGACCTCTGCACATGAACCATGGCATGAACACAATGGTGTACACATACACAATAAATGTAATTAAAAAGTAAATAAGAAGGGGCTGGAGAGATGGTTAAAGGGTTAAGAGCACCGGCTCCTCTTGCAGAAGACCTGGGTTCGATTCCCCAGAACCCACATGGCGGCTAACTTCTGTAACTCCAGTTCCAGGGGATCGTTACCCTCTCTGGCCTCTCTGGGCACCAGGCACACACATGGTGCACATATATACATGCAGGCAAACATACACATAAAAATAAAAAAAAATCTTTGAAGAGAGTAAATAAAAAAATGAAAGGGGCCGGGTGTGGTGGCACACACCTTTAATCCCAGCACCAGGGAGGCAGAGGCAGGTGGATCTCTGTGAGTACAAGGCCAGCCTGGTCTACATAGTGAGTTCCAGGACAGCTGGGGCTACAGAGAGACCCTGTCTCAAAAAGACCAAAAAAAGAAAAAGAAAAAAAAAAGGAAGAAAACCAGTATGTTATAATAAATTATGCGGAAAGGAAAGTATTTGCTGAAACTCAGCAGCTGCCATACCTCGTAATAAACAGGATGTCAGCAGATAGATGCTCAAACACATTGTTAGGGAGATACAAAGTACAGTAATGAGGCTTCAACATTGCTTCCATCAGACTGACAAGAGGCCCAGAATGGGGCACTCATGTGTGGTTGGGGCCTGTCACATCCCCAGCAGCTGTCTGGAAACGTGATGCTGGATATGCCCTCTAACTACCAACCTCTCCCGAGAATGTAAGGCACAGAGAAAAAGCTGGTATATACACACACAGAAAGTTTGTGGTGGTGGTAAGCTCGCTCAGTAGGTAAAGGCACTTACCACCAGACCCCAAGACATGAGTTTGATCCCTGGGACCCACATGGTGGAAGGAGAGAATTGACTCCTGTCAGTTCTCCACATCTGCACTGTGGTATATATGCACACCCATGCACTTGTGTGCACATGCGTATGCACACACTCAAAAAATGAATACAATGTAAAATTTTTCAAAAATGTTTGCCATAGGCTGATGTATTTGAACACTTAGTCCACAGTTGGTGGTGCTGTTTGGGAAGTGTGTCACTGGGAGTGGGCTTTGGGGTTTATAACCTTGCCCCTCTTCCTGTCCTCCCTCTCTGCTTCCTGTGTGTAGCTGAAAATGTGACCAGCCAGCTTCCTGTGCCCATTGCCGGCCTATTGTCCTGTCCTCCGCACCATTATGGACTTGATCCCTCTGAACTGTTAGCCAAAATAAACCCTTGCTTCCTTAAATTGCTTTTGGTCACAGTGACAGTAAAATAATTGATATAGATGTTAACTGCAGTGTTGCTTAATGTATAACTTGCCATTATAGTTAAAACCTATTCAGAGAAATAAGCAAGAATTCCCCCCGGCCCCCCTTTGGTATTTTGGTTACCATTTATTTGTGAAGTTAAAAATGAGAGATAAAACTATCATACAGGGTTTTTTTTTGTTGTTGTTGTTGTTTACAGTTTATCTCACCCTCAACAGACAGACATCGTACCAGGCTAGTCCTGGGGTCGAGGTGGGTGTGGGAGTAGGAGATGAGTAAGGTGGAGAGGGAGAGAGAAATCGGGGGGGGGGGAGCAGGGCTTGAGGCACCCACGCCTGGTCCAAGTAATGTTCAAACTCTAAAAACTGAAAAAGAAATAGTAAGAGTGATTTTTTTTCTTTTAAAAAGTTTATTTCAAAAACAAGAAGAGGCCCCTGGGATGGGGGGACAAATCACTGTCCCTGGGAGGGGGCTCACGGAGGCGGGGATACATTTATATATTCTCTGTGCATCACTTTATAGCTTTTCTGATAAGCAAGAATTCTAATTGCAGCAGATTGCAAACACACCATCTCCCATGGCAATGAAGATGACATACCTTCTAAGTCATGTGTAAGAAGCTCAAGATTTGTGCTGTGGCAGTCTTCGGGAGATACTGGGCAGGGCTTGCTGGCTTCTACCTGTAAATTCCAGCACTTAAGAGGCTGAGGCAAGAGGATCACCTTGAGTTCAAGGCTAGCCTGGGCTATAGGAAGACTTTGTTTCAAAGAAAACAAAAGTTCACCTTTATCTGTTCATATCAACTGATCATCTCTGTCTGCAAATTAGCTTTGGATCAGGTGCCTAGGGATAAGTAGTTTTACTCAATAAATAAAATTTTTAAAAAATGTGTTGGGGATCTAGCTCATTTGGTAGTTTACCTAGCATGCATGGGTTCGATTTCCAGCACTGCATAAACTGGGTATACCTGTAGTGTACATGAGGCCAACCTGGGCTACATGAGACTCTGTCTCCAAACAAATAAACACAAAGCAAAAGAAAAACATATTTAGGGCTTATTAAAAGAATGCTTGGCATACTTGTATTTTGGAATTTCCATCACTGTGAAACATGAAGATCATGGTCCCTCCCTCTTTCAGTCCTCAAAGCTCTTTAGGTATTGTCTACAGGCTAGGAGTGCCTGTGCACCTTGGACCCTGCACACTTGGCTAGGAGGCTGACCCTGAACGTTTCTGATAGGTGGGCCAGGACACATCTGTAAGCATGGTCAAGAGGGCTCCAGGTGCACAGGTGCTGAGCAGGCAGTCAGAAGTTTGCTCAGGGGCAGGAACATACTGCCAGTGGGCCGGGCCCCTCATGCTGCCTGGCACATGCTGTGCTCCCCTGGCCTGCACTCTACTATCCTTCGGGGTACTCCATGTAGCTGTCTGTGCCTCCATCACTGCCTGCCCTGTCTTTAGAATTGGCCGGTGTCTTTGAGCAAACACCAGTCAGATGTCCACCCATGTTCCTGGCCAGCTCGTGCACCCTCGCTCATGGACGGCCACCTTTCCCTTTTTGATCTCACTCTTTCGCCCAGGTGTGGGCCACTGCCCCGGCCACCCGTCCCTCTGGAGGGGCCAGGTATTGGCCTCCTTCCACACATGCCCAAATTCCACAGGGATGTCAGTATTTGGTTACTATCTCCAGTTCTCTCAATCTTCTCCTCCCCACCGAGCTTTCTGGCCCAGCACTCCACCAAAAGTGCTCTGAGCAAGGACTTGGAGGCCCTGATACTGCTGAATCCACCATGAATGTGCTCCTCCTGGTGTAACAGCACAGCTCTGAAACCTACGTGGCCCTGGACCAGAGCCTAGGATCCATACCGTCGTGGGTCATGCGGGCGTCTGCACAGGCCTGCCTTGCTTTCTCTTTATTTGCCTGAACTCTAAATGACAGCCCAGAAGGTCCCGCCCACCGGAGGGCGGGGCCATCTTGCTCACTCCAGGTGTGGGGCGCTCTAGTGTGCGCGTTCCTGGACAGAGGGCAGATGGATGCCCTTGACTGTCAGGACTGGACTTTGATGTCTGTTGCTGAGGATGATTCTAGAACTTGGACAAGAGACAAACAGAAGAAAACAAATTGGTATAGGAAGTAAACAACACATTTTATTCCACAGGAAGAAGGGTGGAGACTCAGGGGTGACGGCCTGCTGTGCAGCTAACAGCCCACACAGTGAAGAGCCAGGTACTTTCAGTACTCCAAGCAGCAAGGCTGATGAGGAACCATATTTGAGGCAGTATGGAAATCGGTGGAAACTGTCTTAGCAAAGTCTCAGACACCACTGGCTAAGTATCAACTTCAGAAGAAACAGGACTTTTCAGTTGCTGTGGCAAGGCTGGTTTCTTCCAGAACTTTGGACTCTGTCCTGACAAACCAGGATGTAATGGTGAGCGCCTCTGGAATCTTCCCCTGGCCTGGCAGGAGGGCTACAGGGCAAGGAGAGCTGGGAACTCGCTTCTGGTCTCCCTTTGTCCCTCGAGCCCCACCCCATCTGGTCTCTGAACCCCTTTCTAATGCCTGCTCCTTCTAAGGCATAAATATCCTCTGATATTTACAGAGGGAGGGGCCGTGCCACCACAGGGGATGGACAGCTATTTAAGGAGCTGATTAAATTAGGAAGGAGCCAGGAGGAGGACTTCTGACCCTCCCTGGGCTCTGAAGCACCAGGTCTAGATGCCCTCAGCTCCTTCCTGCAGCCAGAGACAAGGACCCCAGTGCTGTGGGGTGGAGGCAGGCAGACTTCCCTAGTAACACTAGCTCCTTCATTCCGCTAGGGTGTTTCAAGTGCCTGTCCCAGCAAGTGGCAGAGGACTCTGACACATAGTGAATACTTCTGAAAGCCTCTTCTGTAAGATCTCAGGCAGTAGGTTAATGATGACAAGACCTCAGGCCAAATATTTGGGGGTTCAGGGACCCAGGCTGTCGAGGAAGGCCTGAGGAGCTACCTTCCCCCTCTGCTTCAAACCAGCAACCGAAGCCCCAACCCTACAAAAGTCGAGTTCAATCTACTAGCATTCCAGGGAGTCCAGGGAAGGCAGATCCTTGAAAATACTATTAGCTAAAGCACTCCGGAGGAACTTCCCCCCTTGTACCTCAGCGCCCTTGTGCACACGAACACCCACACATGGGCTTAGGGATCGGGGTGGAGATGGGGAGAGACAGATGAGCTTCATTTGTGTCTTGGAAGGATTTGAGTTAGAAACACCAAAACCTTCCACACATCCCCTGAGTCACCCTGGATCTTGGCTACATGTGACAAGATTGTAGAAGCTGGCTAGCTTCATTAAAGTAAAAAAATTAAAACCATTAGGTGAAACATTTATTCTAGAGTGTGGAGAGGCCTACCCTCTGCCTCCTATCTGCATATCCCTTCGAAAATGAGGTCTGGAAGCAGCTGGCACCTATACCAGGTTAGAACCATGGACCAGACATGCTTTGGCCAAATCCTGGTTCCTCCAGAAGCTCCCAGGCACAGCCTTTTAATGCATCTCACGACCTTTTCTGAAATTCTCTGTCTCCTGGTCCTGTGTCACTAGTGCTGTGTTCCGCAGGGCCATGATGCCGTGACGTCAGCACGTGAGTTTTTCAACACAGTGGGAAGCACCTCTCCCACAGCTCAGCACCCAGGAAGGAGAGACAGCATTCCTACAATGAAGGGCTCAGTGGGATTCCTTTTTCATTTATGCCAACACTCAGCGTTTCAAATTTCTCTACCACAATAGCACAGAATGCCTGCAGGGCTGCTGTGTGCGCACGCATTTGGCAATGGAGAATTTTAAACCCAAGTTGAGTACGTAGAGTTGTTGAAGAAAGCCAAATGGAAGCAATTAGAGAATCACCTGTGAAATTTAAACACGGCCTGTGACACAGGGTGAGAAGGAAGGTGGGCGCACGCTGGTCTCGAGTCTCTTCGATGGTGGCTTTGTGTCCGCTCCCTTCCATCTAGGTAGCCAGTGACTGCCCAGGAACACTTAGATCTCTCCTTGGCCCACTGACTGCATTTGCAAAGCTCAGACACGGCACCCTTCAGCTTTCTACTCTCTCTGCAGAGAACCCTGGAGGAGGCATGTGGCCTTGGGGCAGCAGAAGATTCAATACCACTGTACATCACCGTACACGTAACAAACCTTCACACAGAACAGCCCTGCTCAGAAGCATCTATATATTTACAAACACACAGTTGTACATATATACATGTTAACAAAATACAGGACAATCTAAAGATTAGATCCATCTCAATACATGTGTTACGTTATTCAATCAATACTTTAAAAAATTATCTCCCCACAATCTAAACTAACTCCAGCCCCACAAGTCAACGTTTCCGTTTACATTTTTCCCTGTGAGGATTTCCTTTCCCTCATTTCTTACTATCTTCCCCCAAACCCTCTTCTGGCTTCCCTTCTAACACAAGCCGAGTCTGGGTATCTGTCCTCTGCGTTGGGCTTCTGTCTGGAAGCATCTCTCTCCAGCGGCTGGCTGTTCTCAGGAGTCCAGCTCCAGCTGCTCTTGGTTTTCACTGAGTCTCAACATAAGTTGCTGTTCATAGTAAAGGCTCTTTGCATAGTTTATTTCTTGTGATAACTTGACAGCAAGGACCTCAGATTTCACATGGACCTACGGAGGAGACAAGAAGAAACAACTGAGCTTCCCTGAGGTGGAGAGCAGGACACAGCCCGAGGACTCGGCACAGGCAGAGGGTGCGGCATGGGCATAAGATGTGGCGTTGCAGTGCAAAGCCACCAGAAGCAGTTCCTCTCAGAGTGGTGTGGACAACTTCCAAGAACGGATTTCCAGGGACCTCTGCCTAGTCCACCCTGATTCAGATTTTGATTTACTCCTCAGTGGCTGTGGCCAGCCCATCACCACCAGCATTTGGGACTGAAACTGATGTGACTGCACTCAGAGGGAGGCAGTTACAATGGACTGGACTCCCTGCTCCAGCCCAAAGCCTGGTGGTGGCCAAGGCAGGTAGTCAGCAAGCAGAGCAAGCCGGCAGCCCTTCCCACCCGGACTACTTCACTGCTAGCCTGCCTTGAAAGAGGGAGACAAGGCCAGGTGAGGCTCAGTTGGTGGAAAACGCAAACTTTGGGGAGGCAATTTGCCATCAACCAGCCCTATGTAAGCCAATAACCCCAAGGGAGCCTCACAGACTCAAACCCACTCCAGTTCGTTCCTGGGAGAATGGGGAAGGTCGAAGGGCCTGAGGCCAGGTCCAGCAAGGCTGGCTGCTTCTCTACAGAAGGAGCAGAGCCAACAGTCACTGGTGGAGGCGGTCTTGGTGAATGCAGGCTGAGACACAACAGCTCCGCCATGCTGTGTGGAGGCGGAGATGGGTGGTCTGCGTCCTCACATCTGCTCTGCTGTACCTGCAGCCTCTGCACCGGCCTAGCGCTATGACCACAGCAGCTCTGTGGTCTAGACACCAGCTTGGGAGTTGGACCTCCTGAGTCTGAGCCCAGCTTGTGCCAGAGTCAGCTATGTGCCCTGAAGGAACCATCTGCCCTCGCTCCTCAACTCTTCAACAGCGCCGAGGGCAGGGGCAGCACGACAGCACGCACAGCGTGTGGCTGTGAAGCGACAGAGCTGCACTGCTCAGACGTCCCTCCTTGAACACCTCCCCCTTTAGGTGCAAAGCATGATTTATATTTACAAATATCTGCTGGGCATGCTGCGTAGTCTCTGCACGGATCAAAAAGTTACAGTTTCCTCTGTTACAGAGAAACAAAACCGTGTGCTTCACCTCCTCCAAGATGTCATGCATCCTTAGTCACTGAGTGCTGCATTTCAGGGACACACAGCTCCATGAACAGGCTACCCGCTTGTGATGGGTTAACTGAGGCACAGTGCTACGTGCACGGGCTTCCAGCAGAGCTGGAGCACATCACCTGGTGGAGTCTCTGTGGGAGAGCAGAAGGCAGGGCAGGGGGCCACCCGGGCTGCCGCCCTCAACATGAGCACAGCCACGTGGTGGCAAGGAGCAGCGGGACTCACCATTGGCTTCTGGTGGGACGGGCCTGGGATGGACACGCCACTGCTGGAGTTGGCAGCCCTCTTGGTCACCTGCACATAGACCTTCCCGTGGTCTTTGGAAACAAGACAGTGGTAGAGATCATCATATTTGACCTCAAGGAAAATGGCCTCTCGGTCTACATAGTCCCCACTCTTCAGGAAGTACACAGCTTTGGAGGAGATGAGCACACAGTAGCTGTCGATGTTCTCCACGGCAATGAAGCTGCAAGGGGAGAGGAGAATGAGGTGATGCTGGGCTTCTCTTCCAAGTCGGAGTCAGGCTGCCCCTTGCTGGTGGTGGCCTGCTGAGGTCTGTGGGGTCTGAGGCCTAAGCTTACCTAGGCTTCCCATTTCCCACAGAGAGAGAGAGAGAGAGAGAGAGAGAGAGAGAGAGAGAGAGAGCGGGGGGCTCTACACTTGTTTTTTTTTTACTACAAAGACACAGACTTTGCCCTGCACATGCACACACATGTGCACTTATCACCTCCCTGTGCACACACACACAAGGTGAGAGAGAGAGAGAGAGAGAGAGAGAGAGAGAGAGAGAGAGAGAGAGAGGCGCTCTAGGCCTATTTCTTCATTTGCAAGTTTGGGATTGGAAGGGCCCTGGCCTCCGGGGCAGCTGTGGGGCCTGCATTCACAAGGTGCTCGAGAACAGTGGTAAATGATATTGGTCAGCCATAACAGAAACAGCTTCCTACCTGAAGTAGGGTTTTGTGGGATGTATTTCTGGTGAGCTTTTAGATAGCTTAGGACTTAGAGAAAACTCTAATAACACATTGTTAGACAGAAGGACAAGTAGAGCTTTTCAACATTACATCAACAGACCAGCCAGTGTTCAGGAGGCCACATTAGTTCACCAGGAGACAGCTGGGTGAGCAATACTGACGGGAAGCAGCACAAGCAGACAGGTTTCTCACACTGCACACTGCAAGGATGACAGGGCACACTGCACGCCTCAGTGCTTGTACACCTGCATTTATGTCTCTCCAGTAACAGCTCTGAGGGGTCACCTTGCTCCTGTTCAGTACAACCAGGGACATGGGACTCTAGCACCGCTCCGTGTTCCGCAAACTCGCAGCTGGCCAGCGCGTCCCTGGGTCAATTTGTAGGCTTCATTTACAGATTTGTCGTCATTTATTGTAGAGCTTTAAGGCCAACGAGAAACAAGCCAACTTTGAAAAGTAACAGTACAAGGGCCAAACCCCTGTTGAGCAGTGCTCACAGACTGATTGGAATGCATTCAGGTCACACCTCTTGCCTAGCTGCTGCGTGAGTGGTCATCAGGAATCAGCAGGGACAGCTCTCCCAGCCTGGCGGCTGCCGGCATCACATACTACCCTGCCACAGTGTGCCCTGGCATCCAGGACAGCGAGAGAGAACTTTGGAGGCAGCAAGCATTTTAAGAGCTGCCTGACAAACAGCTGGCTGTGGACTCCAGGTCTCAAACTTTACTTGGCTCAGAGCCAAGGCTCCACTTGGTGTTTCTGTGGACCTGGGTCCAGGGTGGCAGAGGATCCTGTAGGAGAGGGCTTGCCTGCTGATGGCCAGTCTTTCCCGCCAGATTGGACCTCACTCTCCTGTGCTGAGAGAGCTCTTAGATCATGGCTCACTCTCAGTCTTAGCACTCTCCCCACCTGTGCCAGAGCTCCCGCTCTGGAAGGCTCACTAGTACTTTCCCCACTGCTGAGCAGAAGATCTGCTGTGCTCTTGGCTAAGCACCTTGGCTTTCAGTGAAGCTCTGAGCCCCATAAAATGTGGGGTCCACACTGTATACCCACACAGCTTCCTGAGTACCCACCACCAAGTTGGCCACCTGTAAGAATTCGCAAAGTATCCACCTTGCTTGCGTCGTCATTTGAATTATGGCTCCTGTGACAAAAACTGGGGTTCGCTGTTCTCGTCTAACTGGTTGGCAATGCTGAGAATGCAGACTTCTAAAGTCTCACTGCCAAAATTAGAAGGGCCCAGGCAGCTCAACACAGCCTCCTCCTGTCCTACATTCTGAGAGTCAGGGCAGCATCATCTCGAGTGAAGAGGAGTTTAAAATAGCTGGTCCAGGGGAGCATGGAAGGATGTGAAGAGGCAAAGGAAAGACAGGGGACAGTGTCTGGTGGGAGGGGGGCAGGGGTACGGGACACACACAATCACACACCGGGGAGACAGTGTCTGGTGGGAGGGGGGCAGGGGTACGGGACACACACAATCACACACCGGGGAGACAGTGTCTGGTGGGAGGGGGGCAGGGGTACGGGACACACACAATCACACACCGGGGAGACAGTGTCTGGTGGGAGGGGGGCAGGGGTACGGGACACACACAATCACACACCGGGGAGACAGTGTCTGGTGGGAGGGGGGCAGGGGTACGGGACACACACAATCACACACCGGGGAGACAGTGTCTGGTGGGAGGGGGGCAGGGGTACGGGACACACACAATCACACACCGGGGAGACAGTGTCTGGTGGGAGGGGGGCGGGGGCCAGGTTCGGGTGGGTGGGGGGCAGGGGTACGGGACACACACAATCACACACCGGGGAGAAAGTGTCTGGTGGGATGGGGGGCAGGGGTACGGGACACACACAATCACACACCGGCTGGAGCTTGATGGGAAGCGCTGAGCACACAGAAGTGGCTTTGCTTCTGAGTGCTGGTGGGCCAGGTGCATGGCCACCAAAGCCATCATGAGCTCTCAAAGGAGACTCCAAAGGTGGCCAACAGACAGGGCGACAGCAGGTATGCACACTATAGGCTGCAGCTGAGACTGGCTATCTAGCTTCTCAGCTCTCTCTCCCTCACCAGGGCCCCTCAGCAGCTGTCACACCCAGGGAGCTGTCCTTACATCCTGTCTAGAGGGGCTGATGGTGAGTGCATCTTCCCAAAGGGAAAACAGTTCTATAGGCTTTAAGGCAGATTCCCTTCCTGGGGGCCAGGAAACTTCAGGAGGAATGGCAATTCTGAGCCAGGAGGCAGTCCTGAAAGGCAGGGGACATGGTGATGGAAATCTGGGCTAGGCAGGCAAGGAGGTCGCACAAGCAGGGGACTCTGGTCAGGTCGCTTGCTTTCCTAGTGGCTAAGTTCTTTCATCTCTAAGGGAGCCAATGCCAATGACCAGCTCCTTCAGTTAGCGACGAGGGGAACCCTGGCAGAACAGGAACAGCACAGCAACATTAACTCTGCCCAGATCTCCACTCTCAGGCCCGGGCTAAGCTCATATTTTGGACAATTGCATTCAGTGTTCTAAAATTTTCAAATCAAAAGCAGATCAGAACCAAGGGTATAACCGAGGGAAGAAAGAGCTGGGAGATGACCCTGGGACTGGGTGGCTGAGGGCCAGCCCCATCTTCCCTGAGGCTTCCCTCACAACCCATTATCCAAGGCCAGGGTTTTGGGTCCCAGCAGCACCACTGTTGTTATTAAGCTTGATGTTTTTACAAAGTCTGGAAACAACATCAAAGACTCAAATAGCTCCAGAGCAAACCCCTTATCTGCTGACACTGCTTCCAAACTTGTCACTGACTCTGAGAGGAGTCACAGCTTGGGAGGCAAGGTGGAGCCTTGTGTCTTTCCTCTGCTGACCCACTCCTTCCTGTTCCCCTTTTGCCCACCGCCCTGTGGCCTCCCACCTGCAGGACAGCTCTCTGTGGTGTGTACATGCTCTGCTCCTTACCATACCAACAGAGCAGCAGTGGCTACTGCTGGAAACTGCTTTAGTGCCCTGACTTGGGCTTCAGCCACTCTTCACTGCTGCTGGCCCACCAGTGAGTGGCCACTGGAAAGCCAGCATGGCCTTGGGTGGGTCCTGAGGACACTTCTTCTGTTCTATGATCTGTTAACTCAGGGGGCAAGAGGGAGGATGACAAAGAAACACAAGCGCCTGGGCAAGTTCTCTTTCCAATGTGAGGATGGAGAGACCCAATCCACAAAGTTACCTACCCACTGGCACCACAACATGTGGCTCAGACCTGTAGGAGAATGGCAACCCTGTGCTTCAGGTGATGGTAACAAATACAGTCTGCTTGCCCTGCTAGCCTGTGGACTCGCCGAGGACATCACAGAGTTCTTACTTGGCCTGCCACACGGGGGACTTAACGTATGCGTCAAGGATCTCAGAAGATGACAGTGAAACCAGGCTACAAGATCCATAAGGATGTGCCAGTGCAAATGCAACTCTGGGCGTTGCAGCTCAGCGCTTCTCCCAGAACCTTTAGCTTACTAGATTTAGCAAGCCATTGACTTTTATCTGAGTAGCTGGGCAGTCTGCCAAACACAAGTCTTCAGGTGTCAAAAGTTACTGACGGATGATTTCCTGGCTTAGAAAAATGGAAGCTGGAGCTGGGGGTACGGCTCAGCGAGGGTGCAAGCCTAGCATGTAGAAGGGGCTGGGAGAGTCCCAGGAAAGGAAAGGAACAGAGGAGGAAGGAAGGAGAGGGAAGGAAATGTGTTGTGTGTTACTGGAGGGTTTAGATTATATGCTATTAGAATTAGTATCATGGCTTGTACAAAAAATTTCCTTCTTTCAGTAATTCCTGGAGAACAGATAAGAGGGATAAAATGAAAGATTCTCCACTGTTTGCCTTATTATTTATTTTATGAATTCTTTTTGATTTGGCTAACTCATTTTGTAAATGAGTTGATTTCATTAAAAAGAGAAAGGTGGCTGGGCATGGCGGCGCACACCTTAACCCTGGCCCCAGGCAGGCAGAGGCAGGCAGACTTCTGTGAGTTTCAGGTCATCCTAGTCTGCATAGCAAATTCCAGGACAGCCAGGGCTATACAGTGAGACACTCAAACAGCAAACAAGCAAAGAGACAAAAACCCACCCCTCCCAAACAGAATAAGAGAGTGAGGCGGCATTTTTAGCAGCTATTTTGAGTGGACGCCTCTTCTTCAAAATTTCAGCACTGCCTCAGGAGACAAAAGCCTAAGCATGACCACGTAAGGCCAGTTACAAATCTAGACGACCAGTCTGAGGTCTGCAAGCCATTCTTCTTTTCTTCTTTATACACGTTTCTGTGTTTAAAAGCCTCCCAAATGTTACTTTCTGCCTAACTGATAAACAGCCCAAGGAGCGAGCACGCCCTGGAGGAAAGCAGCTTCCTGGGAGAGCAGGCCTCTCCAGTGTCCCTTGGAAAAGGTAAGAAGCCCTGTGCCTGCACTCTAAGGACATGCTCTGAAGAAATACTACGAACAAGCAAGCACTTAAGAAAAGGTGACTGTTGGCCACAAACCAGGCATTACTTAGACAGCAAAATTAAATTGATCACACAGAATAAATGTTATCTTAGCATCACCGTAATTCGGATTCTGGGTTGGGACAGCGAAAAACAGGAAACGATGGGGTTACGCAATGGGCTGAGGAACAGCTGAGGACCCTGAAAACGAAGAGCCCGCAGCCGAGAAGACCTCGCATCCACGTCACAGACTGTCAGCTTAATGCTGATTAATTAAACCACGTGAAAAACAAAAAAACTAATGCAACTTGATGTGGGAGATCAAAGTTGAAGCTGCTACGGTGCTGGGGGCTTTGTGGGGTTTTCGCTCCATCAGGAAGTAATTACGCAGTATTTTCCAGAAGTGAAACAGTGAGTCTAACTGGAAAAAAATGTGGAAACGTTTAGTTAGAACAGTAGAGCAAGGTATTAAAGACCCTTTCAATGGGTTAACTCTGAGGGGAAATATGCAAATAATTAGGTCCCTAAACATGTTTTTAATTACAAACCTAGGATAAAAGTCAGAGGCAGAAGTCAGCGCCCATGTTTTTTCCTGAGAACCCCTTCCTACAGATGACTGGAACGTTCACATCCCTGTGAAGACAGGCTGACGACTGAGGATGCTTCGAGTCATGTCTGCCAGAGGCCCTGGTGACCTCTTCCTGTACACCCAGGAAGACTGCAGTCACGGGCCTCCCTTACCATCCACTGGCCAGAGTCAATCATCAGTTTGGGTGGAGACACATGGTTTTCATCTTTAAAGTCAAAATCCATTCATGCCAATAACTATTCCCAGTTCACATGACTTTCACGAGTTTCATGAAATCTGTTTCACCAATGCCATCCTGGTTCCAGTGCTCAGCTCCCCTGGCTGTGTCCAGTGCATGCACGGCGTGGGCAGCCGTCCTAGGTGCTGCACTATACCATCTCCCTGGTGATTTGTGTCATGTTACTCTACTGCAAATGAATCTTGGATAGTTTGAGTAGAATGGAGGGGGAAGTGGGTCAGGGGTGAAATTAAAACACAAAATACAACGACCTAATCCTGGTTCCAGTGCTCAGCTCCCCTGGCTGTGTCCAGTGCATGCACGGCGTGGGCAGCCGTCCTAGGTGCTGCACTATACCATCTCCCTGGTGATTTGTGTCATGTTACTCTACTGCAAATGAATCTTGGATAGTTTGAGTAGAATGGAGGGGGAAGTGGGTCAGGGGTGAAATTAAAACACAAAATACAACGACCTATAATCTTACTTAACCCTTAAAAAA
>NW_008352717.1:609388-714802 GCF_000622305.1 Nannospalax galili | reverse complement strand
AAAAAACAACGACCTAAAAACTTTTTTAACCCTTAAAAAAAATTTTTTTTTTTTTTTTTTTTTTGAGACAGGGACTCCTATGCCCAGGCTGGCAGGAACTCTCTACGTTGGGAGTTGAAGATGACCTTGAACTGCAATCCTCAAGCGCTGGTTACAGGCATATGCCACCACTCCTGGTTGATGTGGTGCTGGGAATTGAATCCAGGGCCTCGTGCATGCTAGGCAAACATCTTACCAGCTGAGCTACTTCTCCAGCTGCTTACTTAATCTCTGCCACCACCCCTCCATCTCCACAAGGCTGAATGCTGAACTACAGCTATCTGGCTGAATTTACTGAGTAAGTCAAAGGCCAGGCCTGCTCCACGTTCAAAGGTTCTCCAGTACCTGGAACAACACCCTAGCCTGGGCTGCCACCTTAGTCGACTCCATACTGTGCCCAGCTTGGCTGAGAAATGACTCTCTGGGTCACTGACTCTAAGGCCTAAAGTCCCATCAACAATGTTGTATAAAGGACAGCTGAGGCACCAAATCCCAACCCAGAGAAGACCAGAGCTTTCACTCCCTAGAGGGAAACCACATAGGGACTCTAGGCATCAGGGTTATTAGGTCTGAGGCTACAGTAAAAGGGTAGAACCAATTCATGGTACATGCTATGGGCTGGATGGTGGCCTTCCCCATATTGAAGCCTTAACCCTCAATGGGACTATCTGGAGTGAGGAAGTATTGAGGTGAAATGAAGTCATGAGGTTGGAGCCCTGATCTAGAAGAGTTCTGAGAGACAGATGAGACACAAGAGCCATGTTCCATGTGAGGTCACAGCAAGAAGGAGGCTACAAGCCACAAGATGGCTTCATGGAGCAAAAATGGTCCTAGACCGCTCAGCTTCAGAAATGTGACGACTTAATTCTCTGTTGCTGAGGTCATTCATCCACAAGTATTTTGTTTTGACAACCAAGCAGGTGCAGAGGAAGAAATACATAGACATTATTAAGAGATATTCCAATAACACTGGGGGAGGCGGGGTAGTTATACAGGACACAGCTAGGACAATGACACACCCTATCCAGCAAGTGCCACAAGAATCCTAGATTTCACTTTCTACATCTGCATTCCAACAGGGCTACAAAATGTATGAGAGGAGGTTTCCCTGGCACCATCTCTACCAACGGCACTGAAGGCCATCCCAAAAGGTAATCTGTATTTGAACTCTTCCACCACAGCAACGCCTACAGTTTTCAGTCTCCCTGGCTCACCTCACCTTACAAAACACAAACAGGAATACAGCAGTTATACAGGCAGTCTGCCACTCCCCCGACAAAATACCTTCCTATGGCTGTGATTCCAATACCTGGTCAAGTTACTGAGCATTTATGCTGACGGACTCCACAGAGTATCCCAAAGAGCGGCATATCTGCCATGTCAGCTAGAAGCTATCTCACTAGCTGAAAATGTGACAAGATCCTAGTTACTGGAAGAGTAGTAAAACAAGAAGATTGCATTTCCAGAACACTTGACTATTAGCTGTTTGATACTTGTTTGTGTTTTGTTTTGCTAGCATTCTACAGCAAATACTGGGTATCAGAGTTTAAGTAAAACCTACAGGGGACAAAAACTCTCAACACTGAGAATGCACTGCTCTCTCACTGAGCTATCTGCAGAGTAGAATTTTAGAAACAAAACAGTAAAGTCTGACTGCAGCACACAGACAGTAAGTAAAGGCCACTTACAAGTAGTCACACTGACACCTGTCCAACATGTAGGACAAGCAACTCCCTGGCCATTGCCAAGGACAGAGTCAGCCTGAGGCTCTTCAGTCACCTAGAAATTTCTTAGACTTAACGACAGACACGGCAACACAGTGGTCGAAATGCACAGTTTCCAAGACCCCACTTACAACTCATCTTGGATGTTGTCTGTTAGTTTGAAGAGCTGTTCCTGTCCTTCTGCCTGGCTCTCAGAATAGCGGGGAAGCAGGCCCTGGGGTCCTGTGCAGCAACGTGGCTTCCGAACCCTCTGGGCTTGGGTCCTAGGGGGGCAAATGGACAGGAAGAGGTTAAGTGTCAAGGTCAAGAGAATTTTCCTTCCTCACCTAAGAAAGCACCACTGAGTACAAGGCGGACGTGAGCTGCAGCAGGCCTGGGCGCACCTATGAGAAAGTGGGAGATACCCACCGTGAACTCAGACACAGCAGCTCACAGTTCTTCTGAGCTAGTGGATTACTGGCTGTCAGCTGACTCCCTTAGCCCTCCTTTTCACTTTTCTCTCTGAAATGGGATGACAGCACCTACCTCTTGGCCACAGTGTCCATCAGGCTGTGCTGGCTAGCGTGAGCGACCCCTAGCTTTCTACAGTCACTATTACTAGCCTTCCTGTGGGCCACATCTCATTTTTCTAGGAATCCCTGTGGGTCAGCCATCTGTGGACTTGCAGTGGGTTCAGAAGGAAGACCAAGGGGCCTTGGGGCTAGAGTGAGAGTAGGGCTTTGCTTCTAGGTTCCTGGAATGAGCTCAGTCTCCTGGGTAAAGGGTGGGGGATGCAGTGGCCACGTGAGTGGAACAGAGGCTCCGTGGACCAGTCCCAGGCCACAGCTGGGATTCTGCAGCAGCCCTAAATCATTCCACTTGGCTGTCCGTTGCCCAAAGGAATCTGCTTTGCTATGGCTTTCAGGGTCGGCTGCTGTTGTCTTTTTCCACAAACCATAGACAGGGTAATTGATAAATACTTTTTGGTGTTTTCCTAGAAACAGGAGTCCATATTTGTCTTGGAAAGGCGGTGCATATTTCAGATGACTGATAAGAGTGTACTGGGTCTGTCCTCAGCCATGGACTTGCTGTACTTTTTATTATTTGTTCCTGGAACCCACTGAAGCAAAACATCCCTCTCTAGACATACCTCCGAGAGGAACAGGCTGCCACACTGAATCAGCACTTCAGAAGCAGGCACTACCAGCAGCATGGGACTGAGAAGTGCCCAGCGGGGCAAATGGGGGTAGGAACCCGGAGGAGGCAGTCTGGAATTTGCCACAGGCCATGCCATAGGCTAGCTGCAAGGCTAAGATCACTGCAAAGTGTTCCTGAACCCAGGTCAGGTTGAGTTCACCAGGCCATGATGCCCAAAGGACACAATGGGGGATGTCTGATATGTGCCGGAAAGCCAGATGCCCCAGACAGTTTCCCAGTGAGGTGCGAGGATGCCTCATGTCCCTTTAGCTGTGTTCTTCAGAGTGATGTGGACCCTGAGGAAGTTTTAGTGATTTGCACTGAGGGGCTGGGTGGGAAAAGTGGTTTCATTTCTAACACACTCACACACTCCCGCTGTGCCTTGTTTCCACTCCTCTTTTAAGATTTAGGTCTACTGTTGGCTCCTTCATTCCTAAGTTCTCCCTGAAAGTTGGGAGGGTGGTGCAGGAAGACACCACTAGTCAAGGTCTCCTCTACTGGCAGAGGAAGTTTGCAAGTGTGTACGTGTGGACACTGGTAGATGACCATATACAAGGGGCCCTGGGGAAGGTGCCGGGTAGACTTTTTCACGTGGCTAGGTCTAGTCTCCTGGCCTGGTGAAACAACTGCTGTCAGATCACTGTCTAGACAGGCTAAGGATGTGATCTGTCCCCAGGCATTCCCACTGTCCTCTTACCCATGAGACTCCTGAAAGGGCCACTGGACACCAAGCAGAAGCCCAGTTCTCAACCCTTTCAATATAAGGCTTGATTCTGATTCCTCTCACCCCATGTTCCAGCTTACAGGGATCTGTGAGCTTACCTACAATATGAACCTCATACCCAGTGATCCTTCTCCTCAGCAGCTCCCAACAAATGGCCTCTGGATTTATTAGCTTATCCCATGCTAGACCTGACTTCTACATAGCTCAGGCTGGCCTTGCACTCACTGTCCTGCCTCAGCCTCCCAGTGCAGGGGATATGGCATCATCACAACAGCTTCTTGCTTACTCTCTCTGCTTCCACCTTTGCCTGTTTCCCTCACCTTGATGAGAATAGCTCATTCTGAAATGTCACTTAGATCAAGTCAGTCGCTGCTCAAAGCTTATCTCACTTGGACAGGTACATGTATTTATGGCCTGGCTCTCCAGGAGAAGAGTATACATACCATAAGGAAAAGGTTTTGCTCAGTAGCACCTGGTTGTCTGGAGAGGAGCAACAGAGACTGTGAATGCCTTTGTGTATGGGCAGCAGTCTGAGGCATTCACTGAGCTGTAAAGCAAAGGTCAGGTTCTGAGCTTTGAAAGCTAACAGTCAGTACTGGGCAAGTGTGAACCATCAGGACTTCATCCTCCAAACGGAAGGGCCAAGGTGTCCTTCTAGTCCATTAAGGAAAGAAAGGAGCTGGTATAAAGGTGCCACCATGAAACTGGCACTTGTGGACATGTGTCTTTTTCCCTACAAGAAACCAACTTCTCTTTGGAGCGCAAAGCTGAGGGAAAAAGCTCCAATGTGGGTGGAGACCTACTGTAGGCTCTCCATCTCTCTGATGGGATCCAAGGAAGTCTGGTCAGCCAACGCAAGGTGGCGGTGTGTGTGCCTGAGCTCCTGGAAACCACACGCATACCAATGGGTCAACTGAGAATGGAAGTAAATGTGCCCATCCCTACCAAAAAGATTTCACACGCACAGTAGTTATTCCTTGACTCAGTGGTCTCCACTCAGGCCTTTCCTCAAACTTTCTCTCTCCTCGCAACATTATCTTCTAGCCTGCAATCTACAAACCCACAGAAACACCCAAATGTAGGCAGTGTAGCGCCCTGCTAGAGGAGGCCTTGACTATGTATTATGCTGGTCTCTTTGTCATCTTCCCAACAGATGTCAAATTACCTCCAATTTCCAAGGCCCTGTTGGTGGCCGGGCTGTACACGGTGCTCAGAGTTGGGCCTAGAGGAGAGCACAACGTGTGCTCAAGGCTCATTTTCATGTCAGTATTAGATACTATTTTTATTTTTTACGTCTTTTTGAGACAGCGTCTCCCAGTAGGCCCAGCTGTCTCAGAACTCACTATGTAGACCAGGCTGGCCTTGAACTCACCGAGATCCGCCTGCCTCCGCCTCCTTAGTGCTGGGACTAAAGGTGTGCACCACTACTCCCAGCTTTAGATACTACATTTAAAGGGCCAAACTATTCTTTACACTCCCACCAACAATGCATTTAAGAGATGCTAGCCATCCACACCCCATCCAACACCTGTTACTGTCTGGGACGTTGCCACTGGCCTCGTGCGGCTACTGAGCATGTGAAATGTGCAGTGGAATGAACAAACTAAATTTTAAATTTAATTTGACATAAGACCCGATCTCAAAACAAAGGAAAGAACAGGAAAAAAAAAAGGAAAAGAAAGAGGGAGACATGCCAGTAAGTAAGCGCTGCTGTAATGCCTGAAGCCTGGCACTCAGCAGGTAGAGGCAGGAAGACCAGTATTCCAAGGCAAGCCTCAATTACAAAGTGAATTCAAGGCCAGCCTGGACTATACGAGACCAGGTGTCCCCACCCGCCCAAAAAACCCACCAAACCAAAATTAAATTGGTTTAAATTTAAATTGATTCTTGGAAACACTGATCAATCTAGACTCTATTTATTAATCTTTTATATGTATGAGTGCCTTGGCTGTATATAAGTGTACCACATGTGTGCAGTGCCCAAAGAGGCCAGAAGAGGGTGTCAGATCCTCTGCAACTGGAGTTATGAATGGTTGTTAGTTGCCATGTGGGTACTGGGAGAAGAGCAAGTGTTCTTAACCACTGAGCCATCTCTCCAGTCCCTAGATTCTTTTTATTTTAAATTATTTATTTATTTACATGTGCGTGTGAGAGAGAGATGTGTGAGTGATGTGTATGAAGACAACTTGTGGGATCAAGTTCAAGTTGTCAGGCTTGTGTGGCAGTGCCTTTGCCCACCCAGTCTAGATTCTCAAGCCTGCTGCCTGCGTGGGAATAAAATGGTCTTGGTGTTTCTCACTCCACATTTTCCTTTCAACGTAAAGGACAACATCCAACAAAAATAGTGGAGTAGCTGTGGATCCTGCCATTGGCGCTGGAACACAAACATCAATACTGAAACTACACTGGTGCCTCGCTCTGTCCTCCTCCAGCCTCCTTGGTGGCTTCACTCCTTTCCACATGACCACCATAACTCATGGTGTGCTGCCACTTGGGCAGTGTTTGGTTCTAGGACCCAGGGGATAAGGGATCATTAAACAGGAGGGGGCAAAGCCCACTCCCCCACCTCTCCATAGTTCTAAGTGTTTCTTGCTAATGAACTCTCTTTAACAGGAGTCAGTTTGGTGTGTGCAGTAACTCTGCCTCCACAAGCCTTTGTTTAGTCAAAGGTCGGCAGTGTATTTAATTGCTGCCAGCTGGGGGTTGTCGGCCATCTTAAGCCCTCAGCTGCTGCGGTTTATAAATTTCACAGCGTATAGGAAGAAGCAGCCCTTCCAGTCAACCAGCTAATCCAAAATGTCAGCACCAAACCAACTTAAGCTTTGAACTCCATGAAAATGTCAGGGAGGCGGTGATACACCATGGATGCCTCTTCCCCCAGGGAGGGGGCTGCTCACAGGCGGCTGACACACTGCAGATACCCACCTAGTGAGAGTGGTCCATGAAGACTGTCTGCAACTGGCTGGGGCTATCCGACAGATACCGGAGGCCCCCACACCAAAGCTCAGAGCAATGAAAACAACCAGTGCCACAGTCTTGAAGACACAATCAATCCAAACAAGGTGAGAGGGAGATCTGACCAGCCCCACCTGAGGGTCAGCAGTTGGCAGGCTGATGTCTGTTCTTCGCCTACATGAGGAGTAGCAGTGTCCCAGCTCTGAGCTGGAGACAGAGGGCAGAGGGCATGATGTGTTCATGGCCTTGTATGCCTCAAGTTGAGGTATTGGTTGGTTGGGGAAGTCTGTCATAGTCAATGTCTATCAGCCAGTGATGCCCACAAACCATCAGTCAATAAACAGATGGCGCATGCAGCCTGCGACATCCCAGCACAGTAGATGTTTATTCAACGGATGACTGCCATCTTGCAGGGGGTTGTATGTGCTGACCTCTACGGAGTGATGGATGATGCTTGCATTTACTTTATGTATGTGTCCAAGACTTTTGTTTTCATTAAATATCTTACTGATATACAGCGTGCTTGACTGAGCACAAACAATGAGACTGAGGACAGAAGGCTGTCCAGACTCTCTTCAAATATTGACTGCTCATAGATAACAGCTATAAGGACTCAGGGGTCTTAGCTGAGTGGCTCATTCAAACACTTGTCATTGCTCTGAAAGGAAGCAGTCAACCTGCACTGGAGGGTATGGTATGGTTAAAATGCACTCTAGTGTCCATCCTGTACAGTGTCTGAGGTCCAGAAGGCCTCTAACCCACAGCCCTCTCCTCTCTGCCCCATGCATCCATTTCCAGAGACTGTGGAGAAGGGCATCTCCAGAACAAAAAGGCCTTACTTCACTCAGTGTGGTCAGAGAAGATGCTACTAGAGGATGAAAAGCTCTCAAGTATGTTCATTTTCCATGACCCCCACCCCCTAACAGTTCTAAGGCAGTCAGAGCTCCACCTTTTAGAACCTACTCACAGATAACTACTGACCTTTGGCTGTGCTAAATCCTGAAATGAGAAAATAGTAAAGTGTTTGCTATGGTAATTTGAGTTTTGGGCATTAAAGAAACTGTGTCAGTAGAGATTGGTTCTTACATGAAATTCATTAAAGATCCAAAATAAGACAGCCAGAAAACCACGCATGCTCAGAGGCCTGAGAATGGCTGTGCCACCTTTGTTCCCAGCTCCACTCCATCCACTGACCCAGGAGGCCTGGGTTTGAAGGGCAGCTCCACTCTTTACCAACTGTTTTCTCACTTAGAAAACTCGGCTGAGGGTTGGTGGGATGGCTCAGAGGATAGGGGCACTTGCCACTAGACTTGAGGACCTTGAGTTCGAGCCCCAGAACCTGTATGATGGAAGGAAAGAACCAACTTCCACATGTGTGCTGTGGCATGTGCACTCTCATACATGCATTCATGTGCCTTCATACATACATACACACAAATGTAATAAACAAAGTGAGGCTGATAGTGGGGCTGTCACTAGGAGTAAAGAAGTCTCTTCATGTTCAGTTCTTTGCTGGTTTACGCAAAACACTGTAACCACCCCCTACTATCATGAGCATCACAGGCAGGAGGTCCTAACCCAGGGGAGCTGGGCCAGGGAACGGCACCCAGACCTTCTCACTTGGCTTTCCTCTGGGAGGCTCCCAGCTTCCCACAGCAGTGCCCTGCTTGCTTTCTTGTTAACTTGTTGCACTTACCTCCCCCGGAACTCTGAGGGCATGTGTTTAACACATAAAACCCCATATCATACTGCCACTGAAAATGGGGGCAATGTTGACTCAAGAAACCATTAGAAATTCTGTTTCTACTGTTAGGTTTTAGCAGTTTGACATCCAGCAGTAGGGACGAGATTTCCTGGGCTGGATTTGCACCCATCGGTGGGATTCACACCTGACTTGTTTATAGGGGTCAAGGCTTTCTGTACTCTCACACATGTTTGGGGACCCCCATGACACTGCAACTGTGACAGCTGGTAGGACTAATGCCAGGAGACAGGCTACTGGGGTTTAAACGTGAAGCCAAAAAATACTGCAGACTTCTTTGTCATCAGCTGCTCCTGGATGAGACTACCTGTTGAATTCGGTTGGTTGGGGTAGGCCAAGGACGTGAATCCAACCCAGCTGCTAGTCTCAGGAAAGTTCCCTGAAACTTCATAAATTTGCCTGAAGTCTGGAGTTTCTTTGGTTTAAAAATAACAGAAAACTTATAAAATGACTTGCAACTTTCAGGGATCATTACAGGAGAGGGGTGCTTTACCATGCAAGCTTTACTTGTCTGCTCCCTATGACACTGAATCAGAATTTAGTGCTGCTTACCAGACTCTCTCAAGCCCTGGCTGCAATCCTTGCAAACCTGTTACCTCTAAGGCTAACCCCCAAGATATTTCACATGAGCCAAAATGTATACATTCTGGCAAACCTGAGTTTGTAGCTTTTAGGTATAAATGTTGATTTTAGGATAAAAAGCTGATTAAAATACATAAACCAGACAATACTTTCAGATCAATTTCTGCCAAATGACTGCATAATATGAAAACTAAAAGAAAGAAATTATCTTCTTTCTCCCCAAAGTCGATCTCTTTTCAAAGAAGAGATGGCATCTAGGATCAGGGTGGCATAGAGAATAAACGTTTGGCTTTTGGGAAAAGGGCAGAGTGACATCTCAGCCCAGTGACTAATCAGACAAGAGAAAGAAGCTTCCTAGCCCAGAGTAACAATGCTGTACCTACTTGGTCCTAACACTGAGATGAAATCTGAGTCTTATGGAGCACATAGTAGGACTCATAAAATTAACTGCCTCCCACCCTCCTACCCTTTCTTAGGGAGCAAATTGTCTTGTGTGGTAGCAAATGCCTCCAGCAGAGGCAGAGGGAGGCCAGCCTGATCTACATAGTAAATTCCAGGCTAGCTGGGGCTACAAAGTGAGACCCTGTCTCAAAACAAAACAACAATATCAAAAACCACACAAGCCAATTTAAAAGACTCAAATGTAGCCAGGCATAGTGGTCAACATCTGTAATCCCAGCATTTGGGAGGTTGAGGCAGGAAGATTCCTACTAATTACTGGATTCTCTCAAGCTTTGGCCACAATCCTTACAAACCTGTCACCTCTAGGGCTAACCCCTAAGATATTTCACATGAGCCAGAATGCACACACTGTGGCAAACCTGAGTTTGTGGCACCAGTTTTGTCAGAGCTGAGCTACAGCATGAGCAGGGCCCTACCTAAAAAACCCAAACCAAACCCAACCAGAACTAAATCATCCAATGAAAGTATAGTATTTGGAGTTTCCTGGTGAGTGAGCACTGAGAAAACATGACCGACTATGTCATAACAACTGCTGGAGAGGTCAGACGCAGGACATGTGAGTGCTTTCTAGGGGAACCACTAGCGGCTCATAGACCTGCCTGCTCACATACTATTTTCTGAAAAAAAAATGTTTTTTTTTTTCCCAAAAAAAAAAAAAAAAAAAGAGGCAGGCACGGGCTGGAGAGATGATTCAGCAGTTAAGAGCACTGACTGCTCTTGCAGAGGACCCGGGTTTGATTCCCAGCATGCACATAGCGACTACGAACTGTCCTTAACTCCAGTTCCAGGGGAATCCAAAGCCCTCCTCTGATCTCTGTGGCATTGCACAACACGGGTGCACTCAAATACATGCAGGCAATACATTCATACACATAAAATAAAAAAAAATTAAAAAAAGAGCCAGAGCTAATCACTTAGCAATTCAATAAATTATACCAGATATTAACTTCTTTTAAAAAAATATTTTCTTTATTATTTTTATTTTATGTATATGAGTGTATTGCCTGCACGTGAGTGCACCCGTGTCATACAATGCCGCGGAGGTCAGAAGAGGGCTTCGGATTCCCCTGGAACTGGAGTTAAGGATGGTTTGTAGCCACCATGTAGGTGCTGGGAATCGTACCCAGGTCCTCTGCAAGAGCAGTCAGTGCTCTTAACCGCTGAGCCAACTTCTCCAGCCCCAGATATTAACTTCTTAGAATAGGATAAATAATCTTAGACTATTGCCTTTAATAAAATTCACCACAGCCAGGGGATTACAAAACACTTAGTGGTAAAACACTTTCTCTACATGCAGTTTGCAAGAGACTTTCTCTACATACATGTCCCAGAGTCGCCAAGGCACCTCCCCCAGGGCCTCCTTCAAGATCAAAGTCAAGCAGACATGGGGATGCTGCAGCCTGGAGGGGCTTGCTTGTTGCTTCAAGCCTACCTGTGCTCAGCCTGGTGGTTTCAACAGGTCCTTTTTCTATCAAACAGAGGGAAGAGCTAAAAGGCCAGGCGAGGTGGGAGAGAAGGGACAGGGGAGAAGATGCTTCACAAGAACTCAAAGGCGATGGCCGCGAAAGCTTCTGCCAGGTACTGCGCTGTCTCGGGTTCAACAGGAGTTCTTCTGGGCCTCGCATCTGGGCTTTAGGTGGAAGAGGGAGAAAGCAAGGTCCCAGGAAGGTGCACAGCAGCCAGGGACCATCCCACTTTCCAGCCACTGACCTCTGCCAGGGAGGGGCTCATGTTCTGATGAAGCCATGCTAGAAGCCCATGGAGAGGGTTGAATGGAAACTGCCTCAGTGTACCCCTGGACTTCAGAACAGCGCCTCCTGGCCCACATACACCCATGATGAATATACAGACTGACGGCCCCCAGACTGTCAGGGCTGATTCAGGAGGGCTGGGTGAGTGAGGAAGGCCAGTCCAGTGAGGCCTCTGGAGACTGAGCCAGGAGAGGGCTGGGAGTTGGTGATAACCCAGGAAACCCCTGGAGCATAGGAATGTGGGCCATTGCATTATAGGAGACATAAGGAGGCTCTTGACCCAGGTCCCATGCTCCTAGAAGGTAACTGGCAACCTTGGGGGAACATGTAAAGTCTGCACTTTTCTGAGAAGGAAAAGAACTGGGCTTGGAAGCCTGGCACCTCTCTGGGTCCAGCTCCCCATGGAGAATTGAATGGTGTCTTGACACTCAGCCCACCAATAGCTTGGAACACCTTCTGACCCAGTGATGGAGTCTCTATTAAACCCCAAGGACAGGTCTCCTCAGAGGTGATGCTCTGTGTGGCTCATGTGACTTCAAGCTTTAGGTTCTTTTGACTTCAGAGACAACCAGTCACCTCCAGTCCCCATTTTCCTTTTCACCAGCTGGGTGTTTTGCTGTTTGTCCTTAAGTTTAAACCACGGTACAGCTCTCATCACTAAGACTACACCTTCAGTCGACTGTGGCTCTAAAACCAGAGATGGCACCCTCTCACCGAACTTGTGTGTGCTGGGCTCTGACCTAGCAGTTCAATGCCCTCAAGAGTACCTTGGCTTTTCATACCAAAGCCCCTCTCTTGGTTCTGACTCTTGCCACAGGGCCAGACATAGGCCCCAAAAGGAAGCGGCAAAAAGAATACCCACATGTCTGAGTGGGAACTGGGTTCAGTGCTCACTGGACAGGAGGAAAACAGAACATGAGCTAGCAGCCTGGCCATGCCCTTTGGTGTCTCTATGAGGGGTTCATTTCTGTCTGGGGCTGGGATGGTCCACCTGTGACAGAGAATATTCTTTATTTGGTGATAAAATGGTCAAGCTGTCTGTTAATTAAGGACTGCTCATATTAACATGAGCTAGACTGACTGTCAAAGTCTATCAACCGTTGGCAAACTGGTTTGTTTGGTCTGGACAGTGAACAAAATTCCACACTACTGGATTTTTTTCTCCTAGATCCCCTGCGGCCTTATCACCCCCCAAACCTTTTTAAAAGTTACAATCTGTTCTGCTGTCTCAAGTTACATTCTGTAAATAATAAGCAACACTGATGAAATGCAAAAAGCTGAAAATTTGTAAAGCAGAAAGATCTGCGGGACGTCCCACATCTGTGTCACATTAAACATGCACTCAACAGACTTGCCAATTCCTGTCTAATCAGTACCTGGGGGTGACGCCAGTCGGAAGAGCTCTTGTAGCACATGCCACAGCAGGGCTGAGGGCCACTGGATGCAAGCAAGGAGCAGCCAGAGGCAGCAGCAGGAGCTGAGGTGCCCAGCTCAGTCTGCAGACCTAGCTGCCCAGCCTCTAGAGGTCTGGTGTGTTCAAGCTGCAAGCTGGCAGGTCACTGCTGTGGCTGGTCATGAAGGAATGACCGCACACACCTTTCTTTAGCCCTTGGCTGCTGAAGCTGAGCCCTCAGCAGTTAAAGTAAATAACAACTTTTGATGACAAGATAGCTCACTTGAAAGAGCTGCCTCTCCATACATTAAAATGACTACAAATAAAATTGGAATGGAAGGAAACCATTTACGGTCCATTTGGCAAAATGCTTAGAGGCTACTGGAGATGACAGTTATATGCCAGACAAAATCTGACCCCTTTTGGTTTATCCCAAGCTCTTTATACAACACATTCAGACTCAGACACATACACTCACACTCTCAAAGGAAACTGGCCGAGCATGAGAGAAAAGCTGGCACATTTTCAACCTGTGGCATCACACTGGCCCCTGAATGAGTCCCAGGCTCCATGACAGTAAAAAACCAGAAGGAGACTCAACAGAGGGGTGTGTGCGTGCCCCTGAGGACACTCTGAGAAATGGTTTGTGTATCTTGGTGTATGACTACTATGCTAGCTCTAGCACATGTATTTCCTGTCAGCCTCAGATGAGACGACACTAGACTGGGCTGCTGGGCCACCAAAGTGTGCAGTGGGGCTCTGCAGCTGCATGTACCCTGGGCCCTCTAGCCTCACACTTCTTCTCAGCAGGTGTTCACTAGTATGTCACTTTATGGATAGGGAGAACATGTCTTAAAGAGCTTGTTGAACTTGCGCAAGGCCATTCAGCTGGAAAGTGGCAATACCAAACTTGACCTTCAGTCTCTGATTCCCCTGGGCTCAGTAAACTTACTGAAAAGCATGGTTGTTGAGAATCTGAACACACACGGGGTGTGTTCACCACTGTGAGGCATCTGGACACCATGGAGGGACACCAAAGAAGGCAATACAGTCTAATGAGGGAGATACGGCCTACATTCTGTGCTTTCTGTGTATGCTATATGCAGACGTGTGTACAAGTGCACATATGCGTGTGGAGGCCAGAGGTCAACGTTGGATGTCTTCCTCTGTAGTGCCCCATCTTACCTTTTGAGACAGGGTCTCCCTTTGCACCGGGAGCTCATGGTTCTGGCTAGGTTGGCTGGCCAAGGAGCTCTAGAACACTACCTGCCCCAACCCCTGACTGGGATTACAGGTGTAAGGCTGCACTTGGATTTTATGTGTCATCGAGGAGTGAAGCACAACAGCTAAATGGGTGCAATGTGTTATGGAGGCCTGGTGTGGCACACTACGGCTTCCTGCAGAGCTCTGCCGTCAAGCAGGAGCCTGCTGCAAGGCCAGAAGGAATAGGTTGTAAATAAGTACTTAGGAATAGGAGGAATAGGAATTTGTTGCAATAACAAGATAAAACCCAGTCAACAGGTCACACACCCCATACAACCAAAACATCCGTCAGCAGCCTCATTTTTAGAGCTGCAGCAACTAGTGACTGACGCACAAGACCAGCAACTGCACACTTCCAGTCATGACACAGACTCTAAGGCACGCAGACAGGACCCAACTAAACTACAGCTTATCAATGTCTAGAATGGTATGCAGTTTACATGGGTGAGGGACTGACTGCATGGCTACCCCTGGGAGGGATGCACCAATGTGGGGCAGCGGTAACACAACAAACACTAAAAAGGAAGACACTTTGACTTCAAGGAGGTTTTTTTTTTTTTTCTTCTTAAAAAAAAACAAAACAAAACGCTGGGGCTGGAGAGATGGCTCAGCGGTTAAGAGCACTGGCTCTTCTCACAGAAGACCTGGGCTCGAACCCAACCCCACATGGCAGTTAACTGTTAGTAACTCCAGTTCCAGGGAATCAGATGCCCTCTTCTGTCCTCTGAGGGCATTGCATGGCGCAGATGCACTTACATGCAGGCATGACACTCATACACATAAAAAAATAAATAAATAAAAATTTCAAAAAATGCTATTTTATATTAGCTGTCCCATTTAAACATCTCTCAACTATCCACTGTTTCCTCTTTTCTTTGAAATAGGGTCTCATATAGCCCAGGCTGGCCTTCAACTCCCTACGTTGCTGAAGATGACCTTCAATTTCTGATCCTTCCTACCTCTACCTGGGTGCTAGGATTACAGATAGTACCACCACACCTGGTTTCTGCAGTGCTGGGGATCAAACCCAGGGCTTTGCATATAACAAACATTTTACCAACTAAGCTACATCCCTAGTCCTCCATGGGGCTTAAAAATGATTGAGCAAAGAATATGAGAAGGAATTCACAAAAGGAGAAATACAAGCAGCCAAGTGAGATAAGAAAGATGATTCAACACTCCTAATTAGCAAAGACGTGAACAGCAGCACTGAGATATCTGCTCTGACTGAGAAAAAAACCTAACACTGATGACACCTGGTTCTTAACTACGGCATCTGGCAGCTCCTCCATAATGCTGTGACTTGGGCTCTCAATGAACAAAGCCAGAGCAGGCAGAGGGCTGGAAAGTTGGCTCTTTTGAGCCCTCCTGGGAAGAGGGAATTCACCGTAATGAGAACTGGACAAGTGGAAAGGATGGTCACTGAAGACACCTGCAGCATGAAAAACACAAAGTGCCTAGCAACAGAGGACATGGGGAGTAATGATGGCATTTCTGCAACGCCATACTACATATGTGTTAAAAATAATTTGCTTCAGGAATGGAACTATTTGTGCCCAGGGCTGTAGGTGCAACTCGGTGGTAGAGCTGGGTTTAGTTAGCATGCTTAGGGCCCAGATTCAATCCCCAGTACACCCCCCACACACCTACCTCATATATATGCACATATTTGTACGTACAGACATCTATAGGGAGATGTCTGGTAGGGTTATATTGGTAACATTTTGGTGATTTTTTTTTTTTTTGTCTTTTGAGACAGGGTCTCCCTGTAGCTCCAGCTGTCCTGGAACTCACTATGTAGACCAGGCTGGCCTCGAACTCACAAAGATCCGCCTGCCTCTGCCTCCCAATTGTTGGGATTAAAGGCATGCACCACCACACTTGGCCATTTTGGTGACTGTTAATGCCCAATGGTATTGAGTTTTCTTTATTTTCCTGAAAAAGTGGAGAGGGGAGAGAATAACAGTACCTCCCCCAGTGGTTGCTGTTAGGATTAAAGAGATAATCAGAGTAGCAGTGCCCAAACACTTTTTTTTTTTGGTCTTTTTGAAACAAGGTCTCCTTGTAGCCCTAGCTGTCCTGGAACTCACTGTGTAGACCAGGCTGGCCTTGAACTCACAGAGATAATGGTGCATTCTCTCTCTCTGCAGGGATTTTCAAAACAATTTACAATTATACATGCTATTTTAATTAAACAATAAAAGCAATAATAATGATTCAGGAAATTGAACACAAACACCAAAATGACTTCAAGTTTCCACTGTCAAAGCTGCCCAGGAAGAGTGGGGAGAGAGAAGAGCTGCTGAGTGTGCTAGAGAAGGGAGCTCAGAGGAGAGTGACCATCACTACCTAGGCCTCCTCCCAGAGTCTGGCCTGATCTCACCCTAACAGTGTGAGGGGAGTCATGGATGTGGCTTTGCTAAGCTGCCGTCACCTGCAGGATTCCTCTCCAGACCGAGGACTTTCTCAGCACCGCCTTGCTTTTTGACTCTGAAACACAGACTGCTCTTGCTCACAGTAGCCAGCAAGCTCAGAGAAATGTGCTCTGACAGAGGAGCTGGAGGTGCTGGCAGGCTTGACTCGGACCCAGGTATGCATGGCATGGTACCCAAGGAGTTCTCATGACAAAATAGGAATTGCAAATCTGTACTGTAAGAATGAACAAGAGCACAAGCGGCCTGCCTCCCAGTGTACCCTAGTCCTGTCGTACCGGCACAGGGAGGAAAGACATCTGGAACTGGTTTTGAGGCTCTCCAGCTGCAGAACCACGAGACTGAAGGGGCTTACGGCCGTCCCTTCTGATTCTTGTCAGGGCAGAGCGCAAGCCAGAAGACAAGCTGGTTCAGAGACCAAATCAACTTCGCTTTGAAATGTTCTCCTCTCCCCGACCCCCTTTTGAAAGCAGAATTAATGGTCCAGGTGGAAGGAGACGGAAATCAAAGAGAAGGGTTTGGGTCATCTCAGGTGTATTTTGATCAGACGAACCTCCTGGTTCAGAGTTAACATCAACCCTTCCCAGCGCCTGTCCTCCTTGGAGACAAGGACCAGTAAGACTGAATTCATTTGGATTGTTGGCCTGGGGAAGGGGTCGGGGTTGTCTCTACAGGCCTGGAAAAAAGTACACATTGAAACTGTGTTAAAAACTTGTTATGAGCCAGAGAGAGGGCGGCAAAGATGCCAGACCCTGCCAAACAGATGGGACAACAAGCAAAATCCCCCAGATCTGGTGCCAACCACTGCTCACACCCAGCATTGTGGCTTTCTAATTAGTTCCCTCTGCATGGGCACACAGGCTTGTGAGCAAGACAGAGAGGTCAGCAATAGACCCTGCCCTACTGCCCAGGCCTCCCTGTAGTTCAGAGAAAAGCAGGTGCAGTCATGTTTCCTCTGATACCTAGCAAGGGACACAAAAGCTCTGTTCCTACCTCTCCCTGCAACTGAGGATTTCTTCTTTTGGCCCCAGGAACAGAAAACAGACAGCGAGGGCAAGCACGTGACTCTCTAAAGACTAAGTTCTTTGGGGAAGAGGAACGCAGGCAAACCTGGAGCAGCCCTGATGTTGACAAGGGGTGAGTCACCCTGGAAGCCAGAAATACTCTTCAGTTGCTGCCCTTCACTGCTCCCTTTCCAAAGACCTGCTCAGATCAGGGCACCTGGACCAGGTTTCCTTCTACGTGGCACCTAAATCATCAGGGCCCTTCTGGTGTTCTGATTTCAGATTTTTGCAGATAAGAATCTCTATAAAGCTCAGTTAGCATCTGGCTAACTCATGGCATCTGCAGTGACTATTAAGCCCAACCAAAGAAATTCCAAGAGCAGCAGAACTTCTTCATACAATTTGGCTTCAGATGCACAATGAAGAGACATGCAAAGTTCGGGTTTAGTGATCCTGTAATGGAGTCCAGATGACACTCTCTCCACAGTGAAGTCAACAGCAGAGTCTCTCCTTAGGCCTTCTGAGCACCTTGACCAAGGAAACATGACTAACACAGACCCAAGAGTCTGCGAGTTGGCTAGCTACTCACTGTGTCTCTTCCACTTTTAGAGCTTCTATTCTCAGGCCACAGCACCAATATAAACAGAAGTCCCCCTTGGCCTTCCAAGGTCACAGCATGCTGAACGTGTCTGACTCGGCATCCTACAAAGAAGCCTCCTGTGCTAGCCATGTGGAAGCTGGAATTCCCAGGTGATGAATGAATCAATCTTCGCTGGGGGCTGGAGCAATGGGTCAATCATTTAAGAGTGCTGGCTGCTCTCGCAGACGATCAAGGTTTGGTTCCCAGCACCCACATGGTGGCTAACAACTGCCTGTTGTTACCAAATGGCTAACCGATCTGACACCACTTTCTGGCCTGTGCAACAGTTGCATGCATGGGTGCACTTATAGACACACAGGCAAAACACCTGTACACATAAAATAAAACTAACTAAATAAAACCTAAAAGATAGTCTTGGCTGAATGGAAGAACAGTTGCCCCAGGGAGCGTCGTTGCTATTTTCTAAAACAGAAAAATCCTGTGCATGGAAAGCTACAGTGTTCATCACTTGGGGAGAACCAGGAGTGTCAAAGCTCCTGGGCACAGAGCTCAGCAGCCTGGCTCTCCAGGCACTGGCCACAGGTGGCCAGGGGACCTTGTGCTCATGTGTATTGCTGTTTAACCTGAAGAAGCCTCTGGTCACAAACCCTTGCAAACTTTCTAGCTTTGGTGGGTCCCTGTGCGATCTCTGAGCTAAGCTGGAAGGGGGCAGGCAGGGCAATAAGGCCCCTATACTGAGGGCCACAGTCTACAGTATCTTCCATGCAACTGCAGTGGTACCTTGCCTTTTCCTGACTCTCCCTGCTCATCAGCAATTACCCAACCCCACCCTCCATGTCCAAGAGTCAAAAGTCTAAGAGTCAAAAGCCAAGAGTCTAAGACGTGGTAAGATGCCCCAAGGTTGACTCAGAGGGTCTTTAGGTAGGAGAAATACAGGCTGGCTGTCAGGAGTGTGAGCCCTGCCTCCACACTGCCAAAGTTCCCACCCCAGTCTTCCCTCTGTATTACCACCAGAGCTTCCATCTCCCTAGGACGCCAGGTCCCTGTAGAGCAGCAGCACCCTGGACAAGGCATGAAAGGTCCCCACTTTGGCTAAGGGATGTGATGCTGATGGACAAGATGAAAGCACCCCAACCCATTTTCTCTTTCCCCCTGGGTTCTCTGAATACAGGTAGTCCTTCCTTCCTGCCCACATTCACATAAATCCTGGTCGGTCTGCATGTCTGCTCAGAGCAGTGTCCCTGTGAGAACTTAGGCCTCCTGGGCCCTGCTGGGATGTCAACATCTTCATACCCTCCCTGGTGAGGAGGAAGGAGTTCCTTTGAGGCCACATGCCTCCAATGGGAAGGCTGCTGGGCCACTCCACAGGGCAGCCTTCCACCTGTTCTGCTCAGCATGGTCTTGGACAGCCGGAGGCCAAGTCCTTCACAGCCTGAGCAGCAGGGCAGCAGGGAAGGAGCTAGAACCATCTTGAGCTTAAGCAGCTCCGTGAGATGCTGCGGGATCCAACCACCTCTGCCACTAGCACAGCCTCCTTGGAGCCAGCTAGGTTTCCTGTTGTGTCAGCCCTGTTTCCTTCAGCAACATTATACTGCAAACAGAGAGCGTCTCACAAGAAAGCACCGTGGTGTCCCATTTCTGGGCTTGGGGCTGGGGGAGGGATGGAGTGTGGCTCCAAAGGGGAGCATTCCAGCACTGTGACCCCCTGGAAGTGGTGCTCTTCCCTGCTCCCCAGCTAAAATGCTGTTTGAAGAAGCGTGCAGGCTTCCCTGTGTGACCTCTGATGGGCAGGTTCCGAATGGCAGCTGGGTCTATTACATGCCGTGTGAGAGGGTTAAGCAGGATGGCCTCAACTCTTTATAAACTTTTGCCCTGTGGATATGTACTCATTGGCGGCAGTACAAGACTCGAGCTGTATTACACGCCTTAACGATATGGTTCAACTGTCGGTCAGGCTTGGGCCTGGCACTGGGCCAGACCGCAATCAATGGGACACAGAGCCTCCCCCTTTCAGATCATCACGAAGGCTCATATTATCTCCTTTTCGTCGTGCTGGTTAAATTTATGGAGCAGAACCCTGAAGCCACATTCCTCGGCCTGGGCCGGCCCACGCGGCCCTCCCTCCCTTTGTTCCGTACTGTAAGCGAGCTGTGCTCGGAGGACTGGAGGGTTGTTAGTTCAGGCCCTGACTGTTTGCTCATGACTGAAATGAAGAGAGTTCAGTGGAAGGGCAAAAGGACAGCCGGAGTGTAAACCCCATCCCAGCAGGCCCCGGGCCCCTATATATAGACCCCGGGCCGCTCTTCAATGCCTGACTTCACTTTGTTCTCAAAAAAGCAAAATCTTCGGCCTGATCCTTGACAAACTGCCCGGGAAACAGCCACCATGTCCTTGTGCATGCAGTGCAGCTCCATCTGAAGTGGGTGAGGACACGAGGAGATAGTCTGCAGCCATCTCCCAGTCCCTCTGGCTCCACAGGAGTGCCAATACTGACCATAGCTGTGCTGACTTTCAATAGACAGAAAAGCTTAGTTTTTGAGCCTTGACTACCAAAGTGGGACATGTGAGTACTGTGCATGCGTGCGTGCGGGGAGGCGGGGGGAGAGGGAGAGAGAGAGAGAGAGATCAATTGATCTGTGGGGCATCTGGTCTTAAGGAATCAAGCATACAGTCCCCTGAGCATCAGACCTGCTGCTGCGTGTACCCATTTGTTCATTCAGAAGGAGTATCTCTGACCATACACCGCGCTAGGTCCCAGCCTGTTGGAGCAGGGCTTCATTTGGTTTTAGAATCTACCCCATGAGGAAAGCCCTCCCTGCCTGGCTCCAGTGGCTTACCTGAGTCCACCACAGATGAAGAAAAGTGCAGATGTTGGAAAGGGGAGCACAGCCCAGAAGTGCACCTGCGATCTTCTGGAGTCCCCTGGAAGCCCAGCTCCTGGAGCTTTATCTGCTGCTCTTTACATAGTAAGGCTACTAGATGAGTTTGCAGGTCTGGAATGGTTATTAAAACTCTTCTAACCAAGGTCCAAGCACAACAGAGAGAGGAACAGGAGGCACAAAGAGGGGAAAAAAAATAACCAAAGCCAAGATCAAGCCAGAGACATGAGACCAGGCGGGAAGCCTCCAAGAGTTTCACTGTTGACTCAACAAGCCTTCTTGTCACACTACACGAGTGCCCAAATCACCTGAAAATAAAAACAGACCCCACAGCACTGACAGCATGCCCATGGCATGTTTCACGTCTGGATAGAGGCAGGCTTCCCGGAGGGCGGCTAGTGGGACGAGGGGGCTGCTTGCAATGGGAGCACTGGAGCTGCAGAGTTCTGCTTCCTTGTTCTGAGTAAGCTGCACGTTTCTGAGTAGAACGCTCATCTAAGCATGTTCTTGTGTTTTCCCCATAGGCTTCCTTGTCTACACAAGAGGTAGACAAACTAGTGAATTTGTCATTCCAAAGCCTAAGAACCTTGTTGGGGTACACAGGAGGTGTCTGGGAATGAATGGATGACAGAAAACTGTCTCCTGCTCTTTACAGGTAATTCTGGTTTGTTAGAAATGGGATGTTACACAGAACCATGTAAGGCAGAGAACAGGCAGCAACAAAAGAGGCAGGCTTATTAAGGAAAGTCTCAGGAAAAATGTGCAAGCCATGTGTTCAGCCTCTACTGGCTTATAAACATGCCAGGGTTCAAGTAGCCTTAGTTATAAGGACACCTCACATCTTCTAGGGCAGTCGACCAAGCACTTGTACCACACCGTCACAAGGTGATGTCCATATAACTAGGTGAATCCAACCTCCCTTAGGTGTCATCTAGTAATATGAGGACTCCTGAAGGCCCACCAGGAGAATAGTGTACCAAGAGTCTCTTGACAGTTAAGAGTTGTGAAATTGGGCCTGCCCTTGAGAATGCGGCTCTACCATTGCCCACAAAGACTTCCAGATGGTAAGCAGTGACCTCAAGGTCTCCACTTCCCGTTGGACTTTTTCTATCTTAAGATTCTTTTTATGACAATATTCCAGGAACATATAATCACAAGTAAACAAGGAGACCAGACTCCGACACTGCAGGAGCATGAGTTGCTTATACAGTGGCCGCAGCAGCAGTGCATGTGGCGAGAGCTTCTGCCTGTGGACTCCTCTGCTGGACGTCTGTGGGTTGCCTTTCCATCAGCCCCTCGACACTACTGTTTACCTGACATCGTGGACAGGAATAAGCAGCACTAGTATGATACGGGTTTTTGGACCAGGAGAGATGTTTGGAATTTTATTCTAATACCACACATATCCATTTCTATTGAAAATGTCTCTCAGAGTTTTGTTTTGTTTTTATATTAAACTCTTGACTAGCAGCTAAAAAGAAATCGTGAACATTCAAGTACATCTTCAAGGAATAAACATGTGGGATGTGGAAACTGGTTCCCAGAGACTACATTTTATGTAGGCTCCAGTGACCCACTCTGCTCATGTGAGCTAACCCGATGTTTCTGGACCACTCTACAGTTTCACAGAGGTGAACTCAAAAGGGAAGCTAAAGCAGTCAGTGATAGGCAGGCTAGGCTACCAATTCTTCCGGGGGATTAGATGTAACCACCTTGGATGACGGCAAGTCCAGCTGCAGATAGGACTAGAGCCACGAGCTGCTAAGGAAGAAGTACCACGTGATCCCAGATTGACCTAGCACATTTTAATCTTTACACTCTGTGGAGAGAGTGACGGGGGGTGGGGGGGGGGAGGCAGATGTGTGGTAAAAAGCTACATGGTAAGTCTACAAAAGCAAAGCAGTACACGACTGGAATCCAGGTTCTGGTCCCATGACCTGCAATCCTGTTCTCCTACCCACAACCTGCAATCCTGTTCTGCCCAGAGGCCTACCTGCTACTTACAACCGAAGGGAACATTCAGATAGGTTATTTTGATCACAGAAATTTGAGTCAAGGAGGACAAGATCCTACACTGACAGATCAAAAGAATATGAACTGCTGTCACTTTAACACAATAAATCAGGATGATGTTCCAAGCCACTTTGTCAGCTCCCCACTGCAATGTGGGAATCGCAACCCGATGAACCCTTCCCTGAAACTTAAAAAAAAAAAAACTGTGATGTATTAGACTTTGATAAGAATTTTAAAAGAAATTGTCGCCACAGCACTGCATTTATCACATGGTCCAGATGGGACTCAGGTAAACTGCCTGGCCTTAATGTCACTCCCCAAGAGTCACCTCCCTTGTCCAACGGCATCCAGAATTTCCTAGGAAGCTCAAGAGGTAACAGGTCAAAATCTGGGAGTAGGCCAAGTGGGAGGATGAGGTTTGAAATGAAGTGGGAACGAGCATTTATAATCTAGAGAGAGTTCATTATTAAGGGATCAAAGCATTAGAATAATCCAACGTTGTGTGCCTCTTTCATTATGCAGAAGTTATGAAATACTGGGGACATGACACGAATTTTTTAAAGAGAAAGCACAGTGCTAAAAATGAGGCTGTTTTTCCTCTTAAATGCTTAGCCCCAAACTCAAGAACACCGGATTGTTTGTTTTTAAACATACAGGGACCCCAACCTACATGATAAGACCTACAGTGTGAGATCCAGCAGGATTCAGATGCATTTAAGCCCTCTGCAACAACAACAGACCTGCTGGAGAGGAATCCGGTTGTACAATTTAAAACCCTTACACAATACCAAGCCGTGAATTGTCATGGGTCTGGAAAATATAACCGTTTTTGGAGAATGCATTCCAAACCACGTAATGCTTTTAAAGCTGTTTATCAAAAGAGCTGGATGTGCAGCAGTGGCCTGGAACAGTCTGTCAGCTGTCACAGTCGCATGCCTGTACTTCCGCAAGCATTCCATTGTTCTCAGTCGCCCTTCCCTCGGCAGACAACAGATGCCAGTGTTTGGAGACATTCGCCACATAACTTCTACCCGACAAACCTGGCTCCAGGACAGATTTCTATGTCATGTGAGGCCTTTGGCTGAACTCTGCTCGAACCCAGAGGTATCTCACTTACAGCACACACTAACGGTAGTTTGGGATCACCTGCTTGTCACAAGTGGGTTCAGAGCAGGTTCGTGGCCTCCGCACACCTTCTCCGGTGGAGTTCTCAAGTGTGGGCTGAGAGCCCAAGTGAGTCCCTCCAGTGAGCAGTTCCAGCCGGGCTCACCGGCCTGACTGAACTGCTGATTTTGTGTGAAAAGAACAAGAAGGACAAACCCCAAGAAGCATGGAGCTCCCAGACTTCACACGACAGCAGGCAGTTAGCATGAGCTGACAGCCGCAGCCTTCTGCCACTGCTGCTCAGCATTCTACACTCAGGAAAAACCATCGGAATAAATACCATACTTGATCCCTAATTACGGGGCACATGGTGGGCTGTTTTACAGACATCCTATCATTTGACCCATATAACCACCCACTGAGGTAGGTATTAGTATTCCTGGTCCATATGAGTCAAAGGACTCTCACTTCAGAAAGACGAAGAGGAGAGCACTTGTTCCACCCAAAGAACAGCAGACTGACTTGAATCATGCTGTCTGGCAGGCCCGTCCCGGGGGAGCTGTGGAGCCCCCAGGGCTGGAGACCTCTTCTCGATGCCTGTAGACGTTTGTTCTGTCCTCAGTGGCTGTCACTTCTCCTCCAGCACCAGGAAGAGCCTGGGATTTTAAGTTCTTTCCACCTCTCTTTCTGAAACAAGCCCTTCTCTTTGAAGAAAGACCTCTTGCCCTTGGAGTGTCAAGATAAGAAAACTTTCACCAACTTCCCTTGGAAACTACAAAACACCCATCAGCACCCAGGATCTAAGTACAGTCACTCACCAGCTGCCTGCCCCCCTGAATAGTTTTTATGGTTCAAGGAGGGGTGGTGACAGGGCTGTGTCACTACCATCAGGTGTGCTATTTCTTTCATGTTCCTGGGATCCAACAAGAGCCTTCTACAACCTGTTTCTTTATAAAACAGAGAGAGAGATTAAAGACCAATACCAGACTCAAAGCTGGGGTGGGGACTGGCAACAACTTCTCACCAGATGCATTTTTGTGTCTTTCTGGGAGAGAGGGGCCCTGATTGACTGCCTTCTGAGATGTCCCAAAGTTGTTGTGGTGATGAGCTGAGATAATATGTGCAAACCACATAGAACTGGGCCTGGCTCATAGTGAAAGCTTAAAAATACTAGCAATCTTCTTATTACTTATTAATACCACCAAATGTGTAGCGACTGCTTTAGCAGAGACCATGGCTATGGCTTTCAGGACGAGCACCTGACACCAGAGCTACCAGGGAAAGGACAGTAAGGATGGATGAATTAGTGCCAAGCCTGCATCTTAGGACTTCTGATTATACACGGCAGATGCAGTTGAGACCGCCTCAAAAGTGAAGGCAAAATTATATACATGGCATGAATCCAAGAGGATAAAGGTGTCAACAATGTTTTAGAAGCTGAAAGGCAGATGGACACATGGTGCTGAAATATAAGCCTGAGGGAGTGGAAGCCACAGAGCAGTCAGCTAATTAGTATGGCAGAATTTGCTAGATTTCAGAAAGATGGGGGCTCCAAGGAGCTTTGAAGGCCCTAGAGTAAAGAGGAACAGGGAGGCGTGTGTATGAGGTGGTGAAGGCAGGAAGAATGGGCCAAAGTCTGTACGAGGTTTTAGATCTGCACATCTCCTTGCATACCCATCTGGCCTGCTCTTCCTCCTCCGTAGACGAGCACAGCCAATGGGTTCCATATGATCCTGCCAAATGATGCTCTGGAGTCCCCCTTATTCTTAAACAGACAGTGATGAATCAGGAACATCTCTATTCAGAAAAGAAAAAGACCAAAACAAACAAATGGAAGGTAAAAGCTCAGAATAGAACAAGGACAAGAGTTCTGTGGATGACGCAGAGTTCACATGGAAGAGGAGCTAGATCTAGGGGAAGAATTCCCACAAGAAAGAAGGAAACTGATATTCATCTATGTCATTTTTAAACACAGAGGAGAGTTTGTGGCTAAATTAGCAATAAGCAGATAGAAATTAAAAAAGAGAATATACATCTAAGAATAAATTCAGGGGGCTGGAGAGATGACTCAGCAGTTAAGAGCACTGGCTGTTCTTGCTGAAGACCTGGATTCAAATCCCAGCACCCACATGGTGGCTAACAACCATCCATAACTCCAGTTCCAGGGGATCCAATACCTTCTTCTGTCCTCCGTGGGTAATGCACAACATAAGTGCACTTACACACATGCAGGCATAACACTCATAGACACAAAATTAAGAAAAAAAAATGCATCAGAATATGCAGCTAGAAAGCTAAGGAAAAATTCTAAAGTCAGTTACAAGCTCTGGGAGCAAGGGGAGCCAAAAACCTTAAAAGGAAATGACAGTGAGCTATGTGACTTCACTGGGAATACCATTTACAGAGTCATAATAATGTAACAACTGAATGTCTATTTATCAAAACAGGATGATAGAATTACACTGAAACTGAGAAGGAACATGTATGTATCAGCAGAAGTTCAGATGAGCTAAGGAACTAACGGTTTTCTGGTTTGTTCTGTTTGTTCATTCATTCATTTCAGAATTATGGAGGCAGACATCTCCAAATTGAAGAAACTACAGGAGTGCTAAGGGGGTGTTGTAGAATGCTATTCTCCAGGCACCACATCCTTCACTTTCATTAGAGAGGCTGTGGCTGCTTGTAAGAGACCCAAGATTGGGCCCACTGACTTGGCCTTCCTTCATGGAAGGAAGGGTTAGAGAAGGCCACTGAACCCTCACCTGATCTCAGGCTCTCCCTCCTGCACCTGTCTGCTGGCTACATGTCATTCTGCTCTAATTGCACATGGCGGCATGGTATCCAGAGGTGCTAGGGTAGTTTGTGGAAGGGGGAAAGGGCTCCCATCATATAGCTATGGAGACCATGTATACTGAGGTGATGTGACTGCATCTGGAGTCACCTATGCCCTGGTAACCCCACACCCAGTGGAACTGTACTTTGTTGCTGGTGCCCTGTAAGAAAGGGGTAGATGTTTGCTTTGGACTCCCCAGTCAAAAAGTGCCCACAATAGGGAGGCTGCCTCTTGAGCACTGTGAATCAGGTACAGGGAATGATGGAGCAGGAAATTGCAGCATAAGTACAGAGACATTAGAAAGTCTTTTGACTTTCAACAAATGGTAAAATATTTTGATACAGTAAATTTTAACCTCACGTGTGGTAGCACTGCTTGTAATTCAGGAGATGGAGGTAGGAGGGCCAGGAGTTCAAGGCCAGCCTCTGAAGAATGAGACCACCTCAGCCCCTCTCCCCTCAAAGAGAAATTATTTCTAATTAAAAAAAAATTAAAAAATTGCTATAGGAAAGTAATTCATGAAAAATTACAGGTTTTAAAACATTATTAATTAGAGTAGATATTTACTAAGTACACTGACATTTAAGAATAATGGAAAAATCAAGGAATAAGTCTATTTTTTTTTTAAAAAAAAACAACTACCAAAACAACTTGTTTTGAAACCGTTGTAGTGAACCTGGAAATAAAGTGAGGGAAAATACTCGTGATAGTGACCCTCTTCCCCCGCTACAAGTCTATTGTTTTTAAGAACAAATAATCAAATTATGTACAGGGGCAGTTTAAGTAAGACTGGTTTAAGAATATTAACATAGAAACCAAACAGCTTGGTGATGCTTTAGAACCTGAAACTCTTCAAAGCAGTTTGGCCTCAATTATTTAAATATTCCCAAGTACTTAATTCCTACTATATGCACAGAATATAAGACTTTGATAATCAATTAAGAAATTTCTGCTGCCAACTTTTTATATTACTAAGCAACTGCATCCGGAAAATCACAAGTAAGAAATTGTCTAGCCTGAATTAATGGGGCCCCCAACAGTTCAAAGAGAAGCATAAAAACTCCCTGAGGTCCCCATCTTTCCTCTGAGACAGAAAAGCACTGTACATGTGGTAGTACAGCCAGTTCCACAGTAGCAGGTGGGCTGGTGCCAGCTATCCCCACCCTAACTGTGCTCCTGAGGTCAGTCGGTGAAGTCTGGGGAACCCACGAGCCCTGCCGTGGCCATCCTGCCTTAGTCAGGCTGCGTGATTTCTGGGACCCAAACTCTTCACAATGAGAGGTGAGGTTCTGCTCTGCCTCCACTTTGAAGTCTTCTGCAGTCGCTGGGATTTTATGACACAGCTTGGGTCACCCTGCCATTATTGATGTTTGAAGTCTGTTTGGGGAAAATGCACTAGGAGCTATCTCTGGTGTTCGCACAGAACAACGGCTCCTAAAGCCTGCTTTCCTCCAGGAGTTCAAAGGAGCTTATCCAAATACTGTGGGCTGGCCAGGCTCCACTAACTTTGCTAGGGTAGAAAGCTCAGGAGCTGGCAAGTAAACAGAAACACAGCCTCCATCACCTGAGAAGAGCCAGGGCTGTGCTAACCCAACCAAGTGGTCTTCTGACAAGATAGGACCTCGGCTCTCTGTTAAGCACTGTCACTGCCACAAGTTAAAATTTATTGGGTTGGGTAGGTTAAGGTGAAGGACTGAATTAGGTAAATTATTGTAAGAGGTCTTTCTGGCATGTGATAAGATCTTCCCAATCATTACTTTGAGGAACCTAGTAGAGTCAGAGGAAACCAGGAGGGCTGACAACTGTTGGCGGAAGGCCAAAGCTGTGCATTGCGTTACTGCGGCCGCCCTTGCTTACTCCAGATTAATCCACCATCACTGATATGTGCTTTTTATCAGCAAGGGGAGGGACTGTCACCATATTTATCCAACAGAACAGCTTGCTGAGGAAATTAACCAGGTACAGGTGTACCGGCCACCAGTAGCTGTTTGCAGAGTCACCAGAGGTGAGAGGAGGGGGACTGTTTTACATTTTTGCAAATCTCTAGGAGTCCTGCTTAATAGAGAACAGCTGTATTCTCAAGTCTGCCTCTACATCCATGCTGTTGCAGGTTCTGGAAAACTCTACCATGTATGAATTTGAGGATACTAGTATAAAAACTACCCTGTTCCTGTAATTCATATACAGAAGTACATGAACATAAGTCATAGGTTTGTTATGGATATGGGCTTCCCAGAGGTTCCCAGACCAACATTTGAGATCCCCTGCTCTAAAAGCCACACATATGCACAAACCTGCGCTCAAGAGAAGGCAGTTTCCTCTCTGCATTGGTGGTGCGAGTCCACTAATAGTGCCGAGGGGTAACAACGCAAAACTGATCTGCGTTACAGAAGTCCAATATGATAGAAGTTTCTTCTAGAATATAACTGTCTAAGTGAAGGCAAGTTGTAAGACCCCCACCCCCACACCATTCCTTCCCCCAACGCTCACAGGCCTTTAGTCCTAATACAATACTAAGTCTTTAATCCCCGTTAGTCTGTAGCAGGGAATGATTTCTGAGTATTTCAGAATTCTTCTAGTCTGAAACTTGGGAAAGGGGCTTTCAATTAGAACTATGGCCTCTCTTTAAGGAAGATTCCCTTCTCGTCCCAGGCAAAGCTACTGTTGCGGTCAGGAAATCATGAAAGGCATATGGCAGTTGTCAAAACCCAAAAAATGCATTCAAGGCCTTGGCAGAGGCCCACGGGCAGTAAACAGCTCTTCACCCTTCTTTAGGCACAAAATACAGACTTTTGAGGAAGAACTACGGACTATGGGAAGTTCAAAACAAGGACCTCACATGGGTGTACTATGTGAGATTAGGTTTCACCCCAGAATTTGGAAAGTGAATCACTGAACAGACAAGACGACGTTTACAATGGCTGCATTATTCATCTTTAGATGGCAGGCGCCCAAGCCTGAGAGCCATCACGCTCTTTTCTCTGTGAAAGACTTGCTGGTTGAGGCACAGGGCCTGGACTTTAGACACACTCTGGCCTAAATTCAGTTGGTTTTTACATTTGGGAGCAGGATCGTGCTGTTTCCGTGAAGTCAGTCATCCTGCATGCCAAAAATGGCAAAAATTAAGACGCTCTCCTTTCTAGAAATGATTATAATGTACCATGACCAAAAAAGTGTTTTTTTTTTCCCTAACAGATAATCTTGCATAAAAATGAGTCGTGGGATTTCAGAAACGGAAGGCTTTTCTGAAACCCGTGTGAGCACGAACACACACTGTGCCTTTCTTTTTCCGCAGTGGAGCTGAGCTTTCCATAAGTTATGCTATAATGAGGACGGCATTGTCTGGGGCCTTTTGAGTGAAAGGGAGTACAGAATTTAGAGTTCAGCAAGAGGGAAGAAGTCTGTCTCAGAAAATAAGATTTCTCGACTTGTGTTCCTGTGAGAGAATTTTAACTTATAAGGCATGAAGGTCTGTTAAGATGTTTCTTAAAAATATCTTCTGTAATTCCCTCAGCTTGAGTTCAGACCTGAGAGAGACAGCCACTGTCTCTCATAGTTCTTGGCTTTGCTTTTGTGGTTGTATGGGTTGACTGAGGAATGAGAAAATGACCCAACCACCTGCACACCTTCTCTGAAGAGACCTGGTCTGGTAAGATCAGGAAGTGAGGACCCATGGCTCTCCCCTGTATTTACATGCAAAGGTAAGAGGAACACAGAGGAAATGGTGGCTAGCCACTGTTCCCTGCGGACGACCAAGGAGACACAGGGCAGTCCCTTCCCTTTGTTTGATGTGACAATAATGGCTCAGCCTTGTGAAAATGGGGTTCCTGTCACACTAGTTCTCATACCCTGTCCCAGCAGCAGATGGATGTCAGGTCAATACACAGATCCACCTAAAGACAAGACCCAGACCACAGGGCTGAACACAGAGAGCTCCAGCTTTAACCCTGTCAATATCCACATCCACATCCCTGCTCCCACAGTCTGCAGGACTCATCTGTAAGTACATGCTTGAACTTTAATGAGAGGTGACACCCCAGGATGACAAGGTGCATCTTCCTGAAGGGTTAATTTTACTGGGTAGCAATTGAAAACATTTCCTTCTTCGGGCGTGGTGGCGCCTGTAATCCCAGCACTAGGGAGGCAGAGGCAGGCTGATCTCTGTGACTTCAAGGCCACCCTGGTCTCCATAGTGAGTCCCAGGCCAGCTGGGGCTACAGGGAGACCCTGTCTTAAAAAGACCAAAAAAAAAAAAAAAGTTTCCTTCTTAAACAAACATGGAATATCACACAAGATTCATTACAGTTTTAAACAGGAACTTTCAAAGAAATGGTGGCCTTGTGCACACAGATATAAGGGTACTGGTCTACCCACCCTTCTCTGTTCCAACAGGAACACTGGGAACTGAGAACACTCATGTATCTTCACGGACACTCTCATTTTGTAAGGTTTTGCTCTCTGGAAATGCCTTAAAGTCACAGGTCAAACCAGCCCTGCCAGCTGTGTTCAGCGGGAGACCACGAGCAACACGTGACTACGTCCAGGGCAGGGTTACTAAGAGCAGTGCTGCTGCAGAGCAGAGGAGAGCTGGGAGCAGGTTCCTTTCTGCTGGCTTCCTGTGGCCCATCTAATCTGACTGCTCTATGACCCAAGAGGGTCCTTCCCATTTATCCTGAGTCAGGGCGAAAGTGCAAAGCACTGTACCCCAAAGGGCTTTTCCTTAAGGCAGTTTCAGTTTCCCATCCAAGAAACCATTAAGAGTGTCATTAATAAATTTTGGGTGGTGTCTTGGGAATGTTTTTACTGAAAAAAGTCAAATATGCCCCACATAAATCCTTTCCGAAATCAGCCCAGGGCTTACCCAAAAGCTCTCAAGCAACTGGAATTTCTACCTCTGGGCACAGTACAGGGGTCCTGGGATTCCTAAACATCATCATCCTGATGGCTATATCCTTAAACACCGATCTATCATCATCCTTCAAATCCCCCTTTCTCCTTATCTAACCTAAATAACCAGATAAGTCCAACACTCCTGGGCTTTGCTAAATAGGTTTAAATATTTCAAGTTCTGCCAACTCCCATTTCTCCTGCCTTTTTGGTTTTGACTAAAAAGTTAAAGAAATATTTTGCAGGAAACCACAGGGTCCAGCATCATAAATCTGTCTGCTATTTTCTGTGCAGGCTGTGCTCCCCAAAGTCTGCAGCACATGGAGGAGAAGAAAGTGAGCGTGGGCTGAGGGCAAATGCTCCTCTCTTCCAGGGCAGTGCTGCCTTGCTGTGAAATGGCTCCCCAGGCCCTGCAGCTCTCTACCAGTCTCTCCCAATACTGCTCTCAGTACTGCTGCACTTGTGCAGAGAACCGAGCACTCGCATGGCTGTCTGTCCTGCTCGGCCTGGTCTGCTTGGGAGAGCAACAGGCTCTTTCATATAGAGTCTGGTACCACAAGTGTGGCTGCATTGCTGCCATTTTCATAAACTTTACTTGGGAACAGACAAATATGGCTTAATACATGTAGACTAGAAGACGCAACCTGAGCCAGCAGAACACTGTCTTGGAAAAAGCTTCCTGTTTTGGTTCCAAACCACATATACGACACAGTTAACAAATGTAGTGGGGGATGCTAGTCAGAGACATGGATGCCCGGGCCAGAGGCTCTGCTGTCCTCCACTCTTTTCTCCACCCCTACCTGTCCTCCTAAGGACTATTCGATTGCATGGAAACATTGGAAGAAGTTGGGTAGCTGTCTGTCTGGAATGCCCACACACTCTGACAAGGAGAGGAACTTACTTGGAAGTATTTTAATCTGAAAGAATATAAGGAGGCGGGTTCCCTATAAATATGACTGTGTTCAAATAAACACAAAAAGAAGCCAGTGTTTCCTGTAAGACTACAACTCAGATGGATTACTGGAAGGAGTATTCTTTCACAGTTTTATAGCTTATTTTGCTATCATCTGGTCAAAAGTTGGGTCATTTAAAACATAGATGCTAAGATCTAAGCCTTTGCTTAGATGAAATATGGCAAAGGAAACAGAAAATCTCTTCCAAGTGCAGACTCAGAGGCAGAACTCTTGGACTCTTGGGTTCTATTCCTGGCGTGGTCCCTGGGCTCAGGTCAGTCCTCGGTCAGAATCTCACTTCTAATCCCTTCAAACCATTTGTTAGTCTCTGTTGTCTAAACAGCAGGGAAAAACCCTGAGTAACACCCTTGGATCTTGTTCAATCAACCAGGATGGTTGGAGATGGTTATAGCTCACTTCCAAGAAGCTGGGATCATTTATCCTGGGTAGAGTCAGTATGTTCCAGAGAGAACTTGGTGTCATCGGAGCAACCCTGGAGACAAGGACACATTTCTCCACCTGCAGGGAGCTCTGTGTTCCTTTAACATGACCTGAACACAATACTGCCCAGTCTTTCTGTAGCTCTTCATAGCTTGTACATTAAAATAACTCTGGTTGGGCTTTAAACCCTTGAGAGGTAGAATTCAGTTTTGCTCTCTGGAAATTCCTTAAAGGTTCAGGTCAAACCAAACATGCTCAGTGAGTTCAGAGCAATACTTTGTACAATTAACAGGTATATCTAATCTCTCATTTACAGTTGAAAAAAGCTGAGGTATAGACAGGCTAGAGATCTGACCAAAAGCACAGGGATAGTAAGTAAAGGGGTTGGGACTCTGATCAACTGTTTTCTGGGTCAAGTGCTCTCCTCTCTTTAACATATGGCTTCTCATTAATAACCTGGACCTGGACAAACACACAAAGGGAGACCGGTGAAAGGGCTACTGCCTGGCCCTTCAGAAGATTCTATCCCACCTTTTCAGTGCAACAAAGGACACTGTGATTGATCCACAGTGGGCATGGCTGCATGGTGTTCCCACTCATGGGCCCCACAGGAGCTGAGAGACAAGCAGAAGCTAGATAACCCCTCCTGTGAGTGGCTGATGTCCACAGGCCCACACACTCTTCACTGAGCTCTGCGGCTTGTTTCTAAAGTAAGTGTTGAGGTGGGAGGCTGGGCTGGGGTCAGGAGGTAGGATGCCTGAGCCTGGCTTTACCATTTCCAGCCAGCTGTATGGCTATGGATAGACCCCCAAGACTTTCTGAACCACCTGCCCATAAAGCTCAAAGATGAGTGGGACAGGTCAGGGAGAGGCCTGGGGCAGCGCCTGCGGCTCAGTGAGTTCATTACAAGTGGTCTGCTCTGGGTGGTTCCTTTGTATCTGGAAAGGATTCCCTCTTCTCTTTGCCTGGTCAATCTCACTTGCACTTCAGCTTCCATCTCCAGAAGAATAACACATCTTGACTCCTCAGGCCCCAGGCTGGTTATCCTCCTGCTCCCATGACCTCTGATCAGACCCATCACTGTACCTTCTGGGGCCATCTAGCATCATTTTGCAATTAATGATTTATATATATATATATATGTATGTATACACACATATATATATAATTATTATTATTATTATTATTTTTGGAGACAGAGTCTCCTTGTAGCCTTGGTTGACCTGGAACTCTCTTGCAGACCAGGTTGGTAGAATCCACCTCCCTCTGCCTCCCGAGTGCTGGGATTAAGGCTGTGTGCCACCACACCTGGCCTTTATATGGCTGTTTGAAGTCTGCTGCCCTGATTTAATCCTCAGTTTGGGACAGTCTTATTTCCTGCTATATCCCCAGCTTAGAGTTCACAGGAAATTTCAATCATTTACTGACTAGAAATGGATGAATGACTAGATGACACTAAATCAAACTTTCTGTGGAAATGCTGATCAACTAGTAAAAATGACAAGAATATTTCTATTCCTGCAGCTACCATGGTGCCATGACTTATGCTCCTGGAAAGGATACAAAACCTCATGGAGGATTCCAAAGTGGCAGCACACAAAAGTTCAAACGATTTCTTTCTAGTCAACACCATTAACCTTTAAAGCATAGAATAACTTTTTATTTAAGATTTATTTTTATTTTTAAATTATATGTGTATGTCTAGGTGGGTGCGTGTGGGGGGTTCCCATGCACATGTGAGTGCAAGGCTCATGGAGGCCAGAAGAGGGCACTGGGTTTTCTGAAGCTGGAGTTAGAGGTGGTTGTGAGTCACCAAACATGGGTGCTGGGAACCAACTCTGGTCCTCTGCAAGAGTGGTACTCACTTTTAACCCGTGAGTCATGTCTCCATCCCCTACTTAAATCTTTTTGAGCAAATAGACCAATTTCATTTTGGGGTTTTAAAAATAAGAATAGTTCTTGGGGAATTCTTTAGGGGTCTGCATTTGTCCTTATACTCTGTTAGGCCTTGCTGTTTGAGGTGGACTTCTCGGGCTTTGAACAGAAATAAAAACCTGATTGGAAATTTTCTGGAGGTCTCTCTACTGCCCACCCCTCCTCACTATGGCATGCATGCCTCGAAACATACTCCAGGGCTGTTTCAGCTTTGTATCTGAGAATAGAATGTAGCTTAACTAAAGTAAACTCCACAGCCCTCACCCCTCACCACCCCCCTCCTTTTAGAGCAGCTGCTTCCAGATGGAAGATATTCTGGCAGAACACACTGCACAGTCCAGGTCTATAATCTTAAGTACTTCCCACTGCAGCAACGTGTCACTGGTGAGGTTCTCTGGTGACAAAGGGATTCATTTTAATTGGGGCTGACTTCATTTGAGTCATATTGAGGGAGCAACAGAGTGTGGGCATGACCTAGCCTAGCCTTCTAACAGGCACACTACTTCACCCAACCACCAAGGCAGCAGTGAACTCCCTCTGGACTTAGTGGAATCCAGCCCAGCTCAGAACAGCAGCCCTTATCACACCCTTTTTTGATAAGTAGCCTCAACTGGTCTCTTTGGAGAAGGAAGGCTAAAAACAGGCCATTAATCAAATACCTAAGTTTAAGTGGCTAGGTTCTGTGGGATTTGGAGCTGCTTGGGCATTCTCTGATTTCTAGTCCTAGCTGGTGTCAGGACAAGACAGCATCCCACAGCAGAGCCACAAACTTGCTTATGGGAGCAGGGACAGCTTCTCATCATGAGCTTGGAGGACTGGCTGGCATTTTTGACTAGAAGGAAGACTAAGAAGGAACAATCCACATGGTGAACCACAACTGCATGGATTCTAGATCTACATTGGGTCTAAGAGTGAAGACAGTTAGCAGTAAACTGACAGGCTTAGCAGGTACAGTTAGTTTGGGAAGTTCATAATGATACAATCCTATTTTTGACCTCTCTAACAAACAAAACAAACAAAAAAAATCAAACATAATATTACTTTACCTATTTATGGATAAATCCATGCCATCTTGTGGGGGTGGGGGTAGGAGTGTGAGACAGTTTTGTGTGGCCCAGGCTAACCGTGAACTGTCTATGTCCTTAAACTCCTGGTCCTTTGCCTTTACCTCCCAAGAACTGAGACTGTAGTGTGTCCTATCAGTCCTTCATGCTGAGAGGTTGTGTTGTTTCTGGTTCTCATTATCTTTGTACTAGGCGGGTCAAGCATTTCTACTATATGTATTCATATCATACAGCATATAACTAAGGTAGAAAGCATATCATTAAACACATCACTGTGGATTAGAGGAGCCTCAGGCCTGGGCTCAAAACTGAAGACCCCTTACCACATGATCACTGACCTGGGACCACTGAGTGTAGCTGTGTCTCTCACCGCCTGGGCTGTTTCGGATGCAAAATCCAGTGCACCTGCCACTGGCTTGGTCACAGTACCAACAAGTCCTTTGCCAAGGCCAGATATGAAGCCGCTGACACCCCCTTCTGTCTTCACACCTTCTACTGTTGAGGTTATAACACTGGTCAATCCACCAATGATACCTAGTGAAAAAATAAGGGTTACAGCCACCTGGCCAAGAACAAAACTGAAAGTGCTTCAAGTCAAGCCCCTCAGCTCTGAGCCCGCAACAATACCCTAAAGGCAGTCTGTTTCTCTCTAGATAGGCCACAGACGGGAGCCCAGTGGACTTGTCTTGAATCAATGGATGGTGTGACAGATTGTGAGTTAGAAGGAAAGTGTGTTCTGGTTAAATAAAAACAACAGCAGCAGCAACAGAACGGGCTGGGAATATATTCAGAGTTCAGTGGATAGAGCGCTTTAGTCCTGGGTTTGATTCTCTAGCACTGCATAAAAACGGGTATAGTGTGGCACATGCTTATAATTTTAGCACTCTGGAGGCAGAGACAAAAGGATAAGAAATTCAAGGTCATTTTCAGTAACATAATGAGTTCAAGGCCAGCCTGGGATAAATGAGACCCTGCCTCAAAAACCCAAAAGCAATCAATCAGTCAATCAATCAAAGAAAAGGCTGGGAAGTTAACAGTGGCCATTTTTTTTCCCCTCAATTCCAGATTTTTGGTAGCACATGGGCAATGGAGAAAGATGCAGAGAATGAGTGAAAGCAACAGAAAACTAGAAAAACAGGGTCTGTGGGAAACGTTTGAAGATCCTTTGAAACATAGAAGGCAGAGAGATGGCTAAATACATGTTTTCAGTTTCCCACAGATACTGTGAGACCAGCCAATGCCACCAAATGTGTAGCATGGCTGTGCAACTGTGCAACACTGCATGCTTTGCTGAGGCCATTCTAGTAGGTCCTAGAGCCTTCATGAAGGCTCCTCAATAGCTGCCAAGGCTAAACAGGACCCTTGGAGGGTCAACTCAAAAGACTTAAGTCAAAGAAGGCATTCAAACAGTTTGAAGGCTAACAGCGATGGCTGAAAGAAACCCAGAAATGGTTACAAGTCGGCAAAGGCCATGAAGGTCACAAGCACTGCAGGGAAGAGGCAGGCCCTGTCCAGGGAACACTTCCAGGACTTGGGCCAGGGACACTCACAGGATGTTTACCCTCTAACAGTAGGGGTGTGAGGAAGCTCTCTGCACGCTTCAGCTCTAGTGAGACAAATTGGGAAAGGAGATTCGTTGGGCGAGACTGTACTAACAAATCACACCATTTCTTTCATTTCATTTGCTCTAGGGAGGCAGTATCTGTGTCCTGACCTTTTGAACAGTGTTCCAGGCAGAATGACTAGGACCTGAGAGATGCACTTTGATGCATCCAGGGCAAGGACGACTTCAGTCTTTTTTATTATTGTTATGACATTTAGTTATCTGTGTGTGCATGCACATGAGCTGCCACAGCACGTATGTGGTCAGAGCACAGCTTGTAAGCATATGTTCTCTTCTTCCACCACGTGGGGCCTAGTAATAGAACTGAGATTGTCAGGGGCAGCAAGTATCTTTACCCACTGAGCCATTGTGCCTACCCCAGGACTTCCATTTTAAACTAAGACTGAACGGGTTCTGCTTCTTACCATGTAAGAGTCTTTTCTTCCTGAAAGGGATACCACCTCTTTGGATGGGGTGAGCCACTGGTTCTGGGCTTAGATTGGCCTAACTGGTTCTGGAGTGGGTGTGCACATCATCAGAAGGATCCTTGATTGGAGATGATTTTGCAACTTTGAATAAAACACCCCTATTCTTAGCATATGGTTGTGTTCATCTAAGAAAATGAGGCCAGCCACTTCTCTCTGGAGAGAGGGTGGCAATTACTGATAGCAAAGTATTTAATTTTGATTAAAACAGCCCTCTAGTAGTTACTATATTATTGTTACAGTTAATAAAGAATGAGTAAATACTTGATCCCAAAGGATTACCCCAAACTCAACTTTTAGGGAAAATCTAGAAATAGATTAAATCATCCAAACTTTACATTCGCAGAGCCTAATGCTCACCTGGGAGTCTCCCTTTGTAGTGGAGCAGCCTCGGGAAAGCAAAGGCATTTTCATCCGAATCTCCCCACTATAATACACACTGCCTGTTAAGCATGTAACAAATATGATTTTTGTTATCTCTATGCCCCTATATTCTTTCAAATGCAGGTAATCATGAGTGGTCAGTCTGGATGACTGCCATAGCATCACAGGATTCCTAGGATCTGGGTCAAATAGTTCAACTTGCTAACCATCACTTAAGGAAGAGCTATGAGCCAGGAGATCTGAAATGGCCTTATGCTTTCCTGGATCCAGTCTACCTGACAGCAAGCCACACACACTGGCCCATGACCAATTGAGACTGCCATAGGTGTGCTATCATTAACTCCAACTTGGGCACTGGAGCTCGCAAATGTCATCTGAGTTGGAACTTAAGAGGTCGCAAAGGTGGAGGGGGGCAAAAGGACTGAGGGAAGAAGGATTTGGCACAGGTCTGGGGAGCAGCACCTGGCTCTGTGTGGCTGAAGGGCCAAAAGGTTAGGGGACACTGGTAAAGAATTTGCTGGCATGGTATTTCCAAAGACTCTGAATGCCACACTTAGAAGTTTCTGAAAAAAATGCAGTAAAGAGGCAAATGGGTGAGAACTGAAATACCAGAAGTCAGAGATGACACGTTAGCTGGCACCGCCTTGTAATTAATCAAGGCCTTAGCTCTGCAGCCACTTTCACATTTCAGTCTCTCTGGAAGGAATGAGTGACAAGCAGAATGCAGGTCATATGTACGGGGGTCAGGTATTGCTCCTAGAAGCCATCCACCTTGCTTTTTACTGCTGCTGCTATTGTTTTTAATAGTAGGTTGCTAAGCCAGGCGTGGTGGCGCACACCTTTAATCCCAGCACTCGGGAGGCAGAGGCAGGCGGATCTCTGTGAGTTCAAGGCCAATCTAAAAAAGAGATAGGAAGAGGGAGGAAGGGAGAGAGCAAGAGAGGAGAGAGAAAGAACACAGACACACATTGGTGTGCATGCACTCCTGTAGAGGGGGTAGAGGCAGAGAATCTGCAGTTCAAGGCCAGTTTTGGCTACCAAAAAAAAGTGAGGCTGGGGATGCGGTACTCTGTACAAAACAATAGTAGGTAGAGTACTAGCCTAGAATGCCCTGAGTTTGACTCCAAGAACTGCAAAACTGGGTGTGATTACAGGAGAATCACAAGTTCAAGGCTATGAGGTCAGCCTGGGCTATGTAAGAAAAAAAAAAAAAAAAAAAAAAAAAAAAAAAAAAAGAGTTGGTCTCTCACTAGGACCTGAGTTTCCCTGATTCTGCTAGTCTGGCTGGCCAGCAATTCTCAGGGATCTGCCTATCTCTGCCTCAGCAGGGACCACCATACCTGGCTTTTGATGTGGGTGCTGGGGATTGAACTCAGGTCCCTACGTTTGCATGGCAAGCACTTTACCCCTGAACATCGGAAGGCAAGGCAGCCTCTCAAAGCAGCAGCTCCAGATTCAAGAAGGAGGTTTGGTGGATTAACACCTGATGTACCTCGGGAATAGGAGCAAAGAACAGAAAAGAGCTGCACTATGCACTGCCACCCGAGAAGGAACAAGGCTGCCCACCAGTCGTCACTTTCCCACTGCAAGGAGGATCAAAGAAAGTGGCAGCAGCAAGTACACCAGGACCTGGGCCAGGACGCCACTACTCCCAGCTTTCCCTTTCCTCCTGGTACCCCAATGGATGCAAAGGGTGTGAAGGACCATGGCAGGAGGGGTAGTCTTCCTCAGGCCAACTTCAAATGACTTACCATGAGCCAGGCCGTGGATGCCGGCCACAAGGTGCTCTCCGCTCGTGGCTGCATGATACCTGATGTACTCCCGCTCTGACTGGTGCCGGTTGTCCATCGTCTTCCCCAAGCCATCTGATAATGTCCCAGCAAACTGAAATGGAGAGGAAACAAAAAGGAACCCTAAAGCCTCAGCATTACTTTTACTATTTTAATTGTCTTAAATAAATAGCATGCCTTGCTCCTAGCTAGCAGTCAGTAAATAGTGAATACAGAGGAGTAACTGAATTACATATACTGTCTGCCCCAGCAGAGGGGCTCTCAACAAGAATGCAAAGTCACTATACAAACTCCCTCATGGCATTTACCTTCCATAATATTGGATGAGCATCCTGAATCCAAAAAATTTACACCTAAAACGTTCTGAATCTAAAACTTTCTGAGTGCTGATATACTACCACAGGTGAAAAATTCCACATCTGACCCCATGTGAGGGGTTGCAGTCAAAATGCTGGTGCAGCAAACCTGTATGAAGTCACCCTCAGGCCACGGGTGTGAGGTGCATATGAAGCCCAGTGAATGATGTGTACCCTTGGGTCTTCTCCCCACAAGATCTCATTATACAAATGGAAATATTTCCAAAGCTGGAAACCCCAGAAATCTGAAAGACTTCTGTGCCCAAGTACAGAGCAGATAAGAGCTACTCCACCTATGTCCCTGAAAATTTACCAAGAAGTTAAAGATGTAGAGGCTAGGGAGATGGCTTAGCAGATAAAAATGCTTGTAGTGCAAGCATGAGGACTGAGTTCAGATCCCTAGCACCCATGTAAAACACTGGGCAGTGCCTAGCATAAGCCTATAACCCCAGTGCTGAGGCCAGGGGGCAGAGACAGCAGGATTAGCAGGGTTTGCTGACTGCCAGCCTATCTCTAGGTTCAATGAGAGCACCTGTTTGAAGGAATAAGGTGGTGCATGACAGAGCAGGATACCACGTCCTCTGGCCTCTGCATGCATGTATGGGCACATACACGTAGACATACACAATATATATATACACACACACACACACACACACACACACACACACACACACACACACACACAGCATACAAAATACACACACACACAAATTAGGTTACAGTTGTAACAAAATGGCCTTGGGGAGAGAAGCAATAAAGTAAAATTTGCGATTCTTTGGTAGTAAGGACACAACACTGTTCAAAGAATCAGTTGGCCTCAAAACAGGAAGTAAGTCAGACTATTGCTCTAGGGTTTGGTATCAAAGTCTGTGGAGAGGCAGCTAAGGGTACAGTTCAGAGGTGGGAGTGCTTTCCTAGCAGACACAAAGCACTGCATTTGATATAAACAATAAAAAAGGAGAAATCAACCTCCCTGAAGCTATGTCTTCTTTCACTCATTCAATGATTACCAAGTGCCAGTCAGGTGCCCAGCCCCATTTATCAAAAGAGAAGGGAGTGGTAAAAAGATTAACAGTGGACTTGAACCCATGACTTCAAGTGCAAACCCACCCTCCCCCACAAATCAGAGAAGGATTTTATTTACCCTGGCATACTTTAACCAAAGAAGCTGTCTCATCCATCAAAGTTGGATAAAAAGGACATAAAATCCTGTTTTGTCACCAGACAATTTGAAAAGGTTTAACGTGACAGTTAATATACCACACGGCACTTATCATCATCATTCAGGCATAAAAAGAGAAGGGTATCAAATATATAATTAACCTTCTCAGGAAGGATCTACCAAAACAAGTGGTTTACGTGCCAATGACCCAGGACTAACCTTTCAGAAAACTCACAGGAATGTTATTTAGATATAAAGTTCAATAGAAAGACTGGAGACAAACAGCCTGCCTGACCTGGACACTGGGCAGCCTGGAGGACCCAGGACACCGGGCAGCCTACAGGACCCAGGACACCGGGCAGCCTGCAGGACACAGGACACCGGGCAGCCTGCAGGACACAGGACACCGGGTAGCCATCTGGGGGCTCTTTTCATTCTGACTTGGGGGAGGGAAGGCTGCTGGGTATGCATAACACAGATCAGATCTTCCCAGGAAAACATCAGTTCCGAGGTTTTTTGACCTGAGTGACAGGTGAGTTCTGGACACAGAGGAAGAAACAGCAATGCTATGTGTAGGAGTGGCTCCTGGTGCCAGCTATGGGAACACTCAATCCTTTCACGCGACTCAGACACTTATGCGACCTAGGGCATGATCACGGAGCTTCCTGGAAGCTGTTTCTCCATCACTGTTTGCTTTTTCTGCCGAACCTTTTCCACCACCCTATGGTTACCAACAGAATATAGTTAATGGGAATTTATTTTACAGTTCTTCTAGGACAATGTGAGGCACTATGTGACATCACTAAACATGGAACTGCAGTCAGCCTACCTGAGAGCCGCCACAGTACTGAGAGCCATGGACCTAAACATCTGCCTAAGCTAAATGCCAGGCTGCTCTTGAACTCTGTGGGAGCTTTGTGGCTCTGAGCAAGGCAACCCACCCCACCCCTAAGCCTCCCTCTGCCCTGGGGAGTGGCGACAGTACCGACTTTTTATCTTGGGGTTGGAAGGATCAGCAATAGAGCTTGGGGTCTGGTATCCAGTTAGCATTCTTACTGTTCTTAGCTACTAATCCAAGGAGAAACATCCTTTCAAAGGTTTAGAACTGTGGCCAATTGCACTAGGGCTTAACGTTAAAAAACCCACTCTTCACAGCAGATAAGCATAAGCCCCCCAGAATGAATTTTTAGAGTGGGAGCATGTATGAGTTTAGAGTGCCAGGTTGCATGATTTCCAAAATCTTCTCCAGCTCTGATGTTAGATATCTATGACCCAAGGCCGAATATCTTTATAAAGCGCTGGCCCTGGGCCCCGCATGGATTTAGGCACTGCTGAGATAAGGACATCAGCCTTAGTCCTATTCTCCCAGAGCTGCCAACCTGAGTGCAATAATAGCAACTACCTACATGAATCAGCCTGCACCCAGGACCCATAGCATAGGATGCCAGCACTCAGGAACCCAGACAGGAAGAAATGCAGCCCTTGTTTGGGAAAAGGTCAATGAATTCCTGCTGTGTTCTGGAATCATGTACGTTGACAGAGGTCTTCACTCATGGTCTGGACAAAAACACCCATGTGCCAAGGCCCCAGGGGTGGTGAAGTCACAGTCACGTGGAGCATGTCAGTAGGGCGTGTCTGCAGGAGGCCTGGGAGCACCCAGGCTGCCTTCAGGGTCTTGCTCAACTCAAGAAGAGAGAAGTCCTGGGAAGAGAGCTTACACGAAGGTCCCTGTACCTACTTCTGGCTGCTGACCAGGACAAAGACACTCACTTTTCTCCCCCTAAGAGAACATGGAGAATCATGCAGGAAGAGAGCCCAACATGACTCCTGCCGACTCCCCTCAGTGAAGCTAGTCAAGCCTTGTGAATCAAGGCTCATGAGGGAGCCTGCACCAAGTGTCACAGCCATCTGGTTCTGCTGCAGCTTCCCAAGTGCTCTCTATACTTAGGCTCCATGTTGACCCAAGAGACCCAAGGGTGACCCAAGAAAAGTCACTCTCCCTTCTAAATTCTTCTTTGATGACTCATTTTTGTTTTGTTTTGATACAGGGTCTCACTATGTTGCCCCAGACTGTAGGCATGTACCATTCCATCTGGCTACATGCCACATGCCTCACCCAACTGAATGTACTGTTCTTATTTCTCTGCCTATAAACTACTTGTGCTAGCCAGTCTTTGTCACTTAAGTATAGAAATCCTAACAGGCTAATACTATTAAGTCTTCCCTCTTTGAAAGCAGCTTTTTGGTCTGGTTTGGGAATAAGGTCCCAGCACTTAGGACATGAGGTGGGAGGATCAGGAGTCCCAAGTGCTGGGATTGCAGGCATGTGGCACTATGCCCAGCAGAAAGCAGCACTGAGAGCGGAAAACGGGCAGATCCTGAAATCTGTGATCTAACCCAAACATGGACTGATGGGAGATTAATCAGCTCCCACCATTTTACAGGAACATTTTTGAACCAAAGCTAGACAGAAGATGAACACAGTGGTCAACGCAGTTGCTTCCTTTCACCCTGGAACATGGTTACCTTAAATCCACCTCTCATTCCCACCCCAGGGAGCAGCTAAAACATACCCATCACTGCTTCTCCCTCACAGACAGTGTGAGCGCATGTAGGCTGTAGAGGGAGGGGTTCCTGGATCACCCATCGAGGTGCCCAGGGCTTTATCTTCTCTGAGGCTGGGAAGCATTACCTCAGCATGTCCTCAGCTTTGAAAGAGATCAGAACAGGGTGGAGACACCCACAAGAATTACATTATCATGGCTGGAGTGATCTGACCCAGGACATTATCTCTTCACCCCCTGACCCACTGTGTTGACATATGAGCCCTGGAGGGTGACATTCAGAGTATTCAAAGGAGAGTGACTCCCAGAGGCACCAGTGGAAAGGCTCAAAGTCCTCAAGGTACAGCAAGTTCAACTTGGCTACGTGGCAGTCAACACCATGGGACTCACTGTGGCCGCCTAGAGGGTACGATGAACAATCAGAAGTGGGTTCTGCCATTAAGACCTCAGTCAAGAGGGGTGTTGGTAGCTTAACAGAAACACAACCACACCGGAGTTCAAACTCTAACTGTGACACGTAATAGCCGAGAGACAGCAGAGGAGGGCCTTAACTTTTAGCCCCCCCAAAAAGCATCACTTTGGAGGATGCTGTAAGGATTGTGTATCATGTGTGCTGTACTTACCACTGAGTGGACACAGAAAGGCCACTCTGTAAAACAGTACTGAGTTGTCTGAACTGCAACATGGGAGCAATGGGTTCCACCAGGCATCTGGCAGCTTCCTCCAGTTGGGTGCATACTGTCTGCAGATGGGCCTAAAAACTTTGGCATCTGGGAGGTACTCTGTGGAAGAGCTGTCACTCTGCTGGTTATAATCACTACCTCCACACCAGAAGGGGATTTGCAGAGTTAAGCTGAGCTAGCTTATTTTGTTGCAAGTTCAAATTTATGAAAATACTTAAAGCTTCAAGTGAACGTCAGCCTAGCTAACATGAAAGGGGCCAGGAACAGAATGTCCTTCGGAGCCCTGCTGGTACACTTCCAGCCACTTCCCTGCTTTAGCTGAGGCTTCAGCACTTGCCACGCTTGTGAATTCTGGCCAGAGTCCAAAGTGATTAACTTCTATAAAGCAGTATTTTCAGTAAAGGGGTAAAACCCTCAGAAGTACTTTAAGATGCCAGCTCTCCTGAACAGCTAATACACACTGTGCATCAACACTGTATCTTCCAAAAATAATCCCATTGTCCATACACACAGAGACACTGTGAGCTAGCCTGGGCTTGGGGCCTGGCTCTGAACGGTTCATTTCATAAAACAGAAATTTAAGTAGACGTTGGAATGGTGCAAGGGAAAATATTCACACTGTGTCCCTCTGTTCTGTCAGTTTTCCTGACCTTTTACGATACTCAGCAAACATGGGGTGCCAAAGGTATTCGGCCAGTGTAACAGGAGCTCAGGGTTTAGTTTCTCCCCATTCTCGAAGGTTTCCTTTCACAGTTATTTACCTAATGGAAAGTTTCTCTTTAATATCTTTGCCTTGCCAAGGCAAACTGCCCGTGACAGTATCTTCCCTGTCACCAGGACAGGTGGTGACCACATTTCACAGGAAAAGGATGACAGGACTCTACAGCATGAGGGAGAGGTTCTATTTTCATCCAAGAGCAAGGCAGTATAGTTGTGAGTCAGCTACCAGCACTGCCAAACACACAGAGAACTCACATCTGCATGCTGTGCCTGCAGGTGGAGGGCGCTTTGTGTGGTCCCACTACGCTGGAGGCCAGAATGCAGGAGCAGAGCAGGGGAGTCTGCCTGTCACAGACGGCCCATCACGGCGAGAGCCACCTAGCTTGCCTGCATCTCAACGCATCCATCTGCAGGATGAAGACATTTTCTAATCTAGAGGTTTGCTTCAGGGGTTCAGGAGGCAATTAAAGCAGAATATGGGGTCCGGTGTCTGGCCGTCCATTTTAACAAATTTCTCAGAAGTAGTTTGGAACTTTAAACTTCGGAGTAATTTTCAACTTTGCTAGTGTTAGATAGCAGGAAAACTTCCTTCAATTCAGGTGAGACCCATGTCACTTCAAAACTAAGGTCTTAAACATTTCCTTCTTTTCAGTATCACTAACAGTCAAAATAAAAAATTATTCCAGGGCTGAGACTGTAGCTCTGTGGTACAACAGTCTAGGTTTAATCCCCAGCATCAGGCACAACCAAAATAAATAAACAACTTGGAGAAGAAAGCATTCAGAAAATTATTCTGTGAGTGTTAACTTTACATTGAAGAATTTTTTTTTGCAATACTTGTGAACAGAATTAAAGAAAATTATGCCCCCACCCCCAAATTGGTAACTATCTTTCACTGATAAGAGGCAGCTAGTCTTCACTTGGCCAAAGGGGTAAGGGGTGGGGGAAGTGGGGATGAACATTTTTTTTTTTTAAAAGGCAAGGAACAAGTTGGGGTTTGGTGAAAAGGGGGCATTTTTAGACCCCAGATTTTGTGAAGCAGAGCAGGCTTCTCCAGGTCTACTTGGCCATGGAGTCTATATAGTCCTTAGGGTGTAGACTCCAGGCAGGGAGTCCTGAATAAAGACATTTGAAAGCCAGCCTGACACACTACTTCAGCGGCACCTCCAAGTCAGTGACCTCGCTTTCCCTGTTCTCTGGAACCCCGAGGCCCTCCTGCACTCAGCCATGTCCTGTGTTGCTATTTCTGCCATTTCATGGACAAACACTTATCAGGCCACAGTCACTCCTTTTCAGTAAGAAACAAAGTTATCCACAGCCACCCGAATTATCTCAGAGCACAAGGTCTAAAGGCATGCAACAAGGTCCAGCCTGGAGCCTGTGCTGGGGTCGTGACTGGCCTGAGGCACACGCCAGCTGAACTGGCAAGTCTCTGCTGTTCTGCAACTGTGACCCAGTTATGAACTCAGATGTTGTTTCAGATTAATCCGGAAGCTCAGAGTGGTTTGAAGCACTTCCATAATAGGATTTGGCTTTTTCTTTAAAAAGCTTTGGAAAAGTTTGCTATAAGGCCTAAAGCACAGAACAGAGGCAGCCTCAGGGAGACAGACTTTCAGCAACAGATGACAGTCAGTCCAGTCCTGGGTTATTTTCCACATTGAGTATAAGAATTACGCAGGCAAGGTGCCCCTTTTCATTTTTACTTAAATATATTTACTGCATGAGGGGTGTGTGCATGCTTGTGTGCTACCGTGTGTGTGTGGAGGTCAGAAGACAACTTGCAGTAATTGGTTTCCTCCTTCCGCCTTGTGGGTCCTGAGGATCCAACTCAGGCCGCCAGACTTGACAGCAGGTGCCTTTACCCGCTGAGCTGCCTCAATGGCACAAGGTGCCACTTTCAGTGTAGTTGTTCATAGAACTTGGCCTTTCATTGGCTACACTTACTGCAGGGAGGTTTTCCTGGCAGATGGATGGTGGCTGTGTTGAAGATGTCACCCCCACCACCCCCCATCCCCCACTGAGAATCCTGTGATAGGCACAGAGGAGAGCTGAAGGTGGCCCCACAGCTGTGCATTCCTAACAAGGCTCGCAGCAGGTACCAAAGGCTCAGCCTGAGTAGCATGCCAGAGTAGGAGAAAAATTCCCTCTGTGCTGGTCACACTATGCTGCCCACCTAAGACGGTGAATCAGTGCAACTCTTCAGAGGCACATGGACATTGAAAAGAAGTCCCAGGGCCACCTCTGCCACTAGGATTGGTTGGGTGAACTGAGAAACATGGCCTTCAACCTTGGGACAGAGGACACCACCCTGTAGTTACCCAGTGAGACCTTAGCTAGAAAAGCACTCAAGTGAGACTCAAAGCCATGTCAACTCAAAGGGTAACTACTGCACATCCTCCTCCTTTTTATTTTTATTTTATTTTATTCTATTAATTTTTTGGTCTTTTTGAGACAGGGTCTCCCTGTAGCCCCAGCTAGCCTGGAACTCACTATGTAGACCAGGCTGGTCTTGAACTCACAGGGATCCTCCTACCTCTGCCTTCTTCTGCTGGGATTAAAGGCATGTGCCACCAAGCCCAGTGCGTTTTTTAAAAATTAACTTTATTACTATTGGGGTGTGTGTGTGTGTATGTGTATGTGTGTGCATGCACGCACAGCAGATGTGTGGAGGTCAGAAGACTACTCTGTGGAGTCATTTCTCTCCTTCCACCTCTTACACAGGGTCTAGGAACCAAACTCAGGTCATCAGGTTTATACAGTAAACATTTTTACCCACTAAATCATCTTAGCAGACCCCTTTCTTTCTCCTAATGCACCCCACCACCACCACTGAATCTGCAAGTCTCACCCTGAAGTATGGGAATCACCTTGTGCCCATTCTGAAAAAAGGAAAGACAAACATGTCACTTATAAATCGACTAAAATCTCAAAGTACAGAAATCCAGAGAGGGGGCATTCCTCAATAGGAAAGAAGCACAAGTTCATCTCTCCTGACACAGCAGGACTCTCCCTTGGGAAGCACTGTGTATCTCGGAATGCCAATCCAATGCCAAAACCTCGGGAAGAAAGGAGGAGTGAGGTCATGAAGAACCATCTCAAAGCCAGGCAGCAGCAGCAAACTTCGAGCTGCAAAACCCAGGTAGGTTCTAGGCATTTGGTAGCGATCTTCTCCCACAGGTTCTTCAGATGAATGAAGTCAGAGGCAGAAGAGGAGAGGGAAAACACCCAGTGCTGAAGACCACAGCTCACCCTTTGAAATACACACGCAGGCCACCGAGACTGGCCAGTAGCAGGTGCTGCTCTGCCGACTGCACCTGTAAAACCCTTTGGCTGTCTCAGTCCTCACAAGAGCCCATGGAATACAGCTGTGACCATCCCCACTTTACAGATGGAACTGAGAAGACCATGGGTACGACAACCAGGAAGGTCCCTTCCCGAATAGCACAGTGAGAGAGACACGAGCGCACACCTTTCCTCTTCAAGAAGTGAAGCTGAGGAAGGAGCCAACAAGCATACAAATGATACCGTTTCTGAAAACAGTGGAGGACAAGGTGGAGGACTCAGGCTCCATCTTCCCCTGCTGACCCATACCTCTGACTCAGGCTCCCTCTTCATCTCATCACCCAGTCCTCACCCTTGGCCCTGCATCCCAGGAACCACTTTTCCCCAAAACTATTTTCACAACCTGAAACAAGCCCCAGGGACATAGGAAGCATGGCAAAGTCCATCCTGAGCGTGACACTGCACCATCCCAGACCACATGGACCACTGAAACTGGGAGGGTACATGGAAGCTAAGAGACCAGCAACTGCAAGAGCCCCGACGGTGGACAAGGTGCCTGCTCTTCTGCCCCGGCTTTTGATGGAGAAGGGCTTCCCGCAGGATGTGGAGAGCCAAAGCTACAGTATTTGCTTGGTCAGAGCTGGTCAGGTCTGGTCTGGTCAAGCAAATCTAACCCCAGAAAGAAGCTATTGTTCTGATTTTATGTACCAGGAGCTGACCTATGTAGACACAAACATGAGGGGAGAAGACAGAAGGGCTGGAACAGGCAGAACCCAACAGAATTCTGGGGCTTAAAAAAAAAAAAAAGAATCACTATTATTTCAACTGTGAACCTAAAAATTTACAGCCACTTTTGAAAGAGATGTTTCCTTGCTTTGGAGTGTGTTACTGAATATGTCAAAGCTGTAATGAAATGCTTCTTCTAATCATGTGGCTATTAAATTAAAAAAAAAAAAAAGAATCACAAGGTTAACCCAGGTAGGCTTCCTTCCTCTTTCCCAGCCCTGCAAGTTCTCTCATCTTCGCAGCAGCACCCTTGACCCATTAAGAGTAACGTATTATTCCCTGGAAAAGCAGTTTTTAACAAAACAACTTGTTTGAGGTTGAGTGGCCAGAGCCTGCATTTGGATGCACAGTGCCGATGCTCACTTGCAGGCAGTGTCTGGGAAATTACTGCCTTTAGCACCTTGGAATACAGAGGAGTTTAGTTCGTCCTCTAGGAGGTAGGATTGGAAGGGGAGGTAGCTCAGGCTTGAATTAAGCACTCTCTATTTCTCCTCAGACTGGCTTGATCCCAGGTTCAAATGAAAGGCCCAAAGAAGGTTCTTTCTTTTTTTAAAATATTTTATTTTATTGTACGTGTATGCATGTATTGCCTGCATGTAGGTAAGTGCACCCGTGTCGTGCACTGCCCACAGAAAACAGAAGAGACTGTCAGAGTCCCTGGAACTGGAGTTACGGACAGTTGTTAGCTGCCATGTGGGTGCTGGAATTCGAACCTGGGTCTTCTGCAAGAACAGTCAGTGTTCTTAACCGCTGAGCCACCTCTCCAGTCCCCAAAGAAGGTTCTTTATAAAATGTTTCCACCTTCAGATGAGCTGAATTAATAAACTTGTACCAGGTGTTGGGGGTGCATGCCTCTAATCCCAGCACTTGGGAGGCAGAGGCAGGCAGATCTTTGTGAGTTCGAGGCCAGCCTAGTCTACATAGTGAGTTCCAGGACAGCTGGGGCTACAAGGAGATCCTGTTTCAAAAAGAACCCCGCCCCCCAAAAAAACCAAAACAAAAATCAAAACAAACAAACAAGACACAACCCTTGCAGCTTAGAAACTTCCTAACAGCTTGTCGAAAGCTCTGGCTATGCCAGCAATGTCAGAGTACCCGCAGCCTTCCTGCAGGCATTCACGTCTCCACCCTCTAAACCTCCAAGTTGACTCAAAAAGACAGTGGCATCCCCTTTATTTCTGACCAGTCTGGTGTTTGAAAGCCATTTCCAGGTTAATGGAAGGGGGAAGGGCCACAACCCAGTTACTCCAACAGCACCTTTCCAGAGGTAACTAATGGGCCTAGGTATTCTGCTTTCAAAGAAAGCCTCCAGTGTCTGAAAGACAGGAAGCCGGGGGCTCTGGCTCAGTGTGCTTCTTAGAAGAGAGACAACTAATCCTTGTTCGTAAGAACTCACCCACTTTCCTGCCTTGACAGGTGATTCTATAGGACTAAGGTTCTTGAGGCCTCCCTCAGGACTGCAGGAGTGAGGTAAACAGTCTCAACCCGAGAGCTCCATCCCCATCCCACCCTTCTACTGTCCGCTTTCCCAAAAAGAATCCTTCCTTGGGAGGCTTCCCTTCAGGCATCAGGCTTTGTTCTCTGTTGAAACACAAGTCCCTCTGGGAAAGTTTTGCTGTCACTATTTCACACTGCCAAGGAAAACTCTGAAAACAGCTCTGCAGGGGAAGCATGCACAGGTGGGAATCAAAGTATGGGCATCCAATGGCAGAAGGGACAATATGGTGGTTTGAAAGAGAATGTCCTCCATAGGCTCCCATAGGCTCCAAGTATTTGAGAACTTTGTCCCCACTTGATGGTGCTCTTTCGGGAGGTCTTAGAAGGTGTGGCCATGCTGGAGGAAGCATGTCACTGGGGGTGGGCTTAGAGAGTTCTTAAGCCTTGCTGGATCTCCAGTCCCACTCTGTTTCCTGTGCCTGTTTGAAGATGTGAGCACTTAGCTTCTGCTCCTACTCCAGCCACCTGTGCCACCATGCCTCTCCGCCATGATGCACTCTAATTCCCCTGGAACCATAAGCTAAATAAACTCTTCCTGAGGCTGGAGAGATGGCTCAGCAGTTAAGAGCACTAACTGCTCTTACAGAGGACCAAGGTTTGATTCCCAGCCCCACATGGTGGCTATGAACCGTCCTTCACTCCGGTTCCAGGGGAATCGGAAGTCCTCTTCTGACCTCCATGGCATTGCATGACACAGGTGCACTCACATACATGCAGGCAATACACTCATACACATAAAATAATAATAAATTTTAAAAACTACTTAAAAATAAACTCTTCCTTTCATAAGTTCCCTTGGTCACGGTGCTTCTACCACAGCAACAGAAAAGTGACAATACAGACGACAAACATTAAACCTTCTCTCGGAGAAAACATCGGTCAGGACTGGCAATTCACTTCTTACGCAAAACCCAACATTCAGTAAAAACGTACCAAATATGCATAGAAATAGGTCTAAGTGCCTGAAAACTAAGGAGAAAACAGGCTCACTCACCAATGTACCGTGATTAATATCTTCTAAAAATGTCTAAGGAGACGGAAAACTTTACCAGAAAACCGGGAAGTGAGACAGCAGGAAATATCCAGGTCAGAGCAGGAAGGAAGAAGACCAAGGGATAAAATCAGAAAGGAGCACAAGGGCCACACAGGCTGCGCCCAAGGTCTGACTTCTGTCCTACTGCAGACACCGAGGGAAGAGACAGAGAAGGGTGGTGCACAGGCAGTACTTTGCCAAGAATGTTCCAAAGGTGTCAAAAAAGTCAAGCTGCAAATTTAAGAAGTCGTATAAGCCCCAGGCAGAAAGACCAGATCCAGGCATATTATTATTCAAAACTAAAGACAAAGAATAAATAAATCTGAAAAGCAATCAAAGGGGGAAAGGAGACCCCTGACCTTCAAAGGATGAACGGTGAAACAGATGGGAAACCAGGAGTGGAGACATAACAGTAGGCATGCAACACCAAGTCACTCTGCCCTCCTATAGTAGACACAGCACTGTTTATGTGCTCCAGGAAATACACACGAGAATGTCACATACCAGTTCACTCCAGCCAAACTCTGGAAGAGTCTACATGTTTAACAATGAAACGGATAAGTTGTGACACATTTTTACAATGACATATTAAATAGCAGTGAAGATGAATGAACTATAGCTACATATGTCGGTGTGTGCAAATCTGAAAATGACAAGTGAAAACAGAGGTTGTGAAAGAGCATATTCAGGACCTGGAAAGACCCTGTCTCAAAAAGAAACATCCCACATATTCAATAATTTAATTTTTTAATTTGATTTTTCTTAAAATACAGCTTGATGGTATTTGGATCCCCTTCCTGTCCCTCCTCCCCCATTGCCCCCCTCTGAGTTTAATGCACTCTCTTATGTGTCTATATATATACACACACATACACATATTGCCTATAGAGTTTGATTTGTGTCCTCAAATGTCCTTCAGTGTAGCTCTATCCACTGGGCCCACAAAGGGTCCCATCCCTTAAGACACTGTCTCTCCCCCTCCCAGCAGCCATCAATTGCCAAAAGTTCCTTAGGTTGGATTTCTTTTAATTTTTATTATTTTATTTTATGTATATGAGTATATTGCCTGCATGTGCGCACATGTACCCATATTTTTCAATGTTTGCAGAGGTCAGAAGAGGGCACTGAATCCCCTAGAACTGGAGTTATTATCCTCTATGTGGGTGCTAGGAATTCAACCTGGGTCCTCTGAAAGAGTAGCCAGTGCTCTTAACCACTGAGCCATCTCTCGAGCCCCAGGCTGGTATTTCTTATCCACATCTCCATGTCTATGCTAGGATTTTTGTCTGGTTTGAGCTTGCACTGGACTTGTGCATGCTGCTCCTATTGCTGAGAGCTTGCATGAGTAGCTGACCAGCTGTCTGGAAGAGTCTGTCTCCTTGTGGTCATCCATCCCTCTGGCTCTTACAATCTTTCCGCCTTCTCTTCCACAATGATCTGTGAGCCTTGGGAGGCAGAGGTTTTTCTTACTTTATTCTAAATATGCATCCTTATAGTTACAAACAAGTGTACCTTTCAAGCCTCATCAAAGAAGCTCTTTTTGCAACAGATGGAGACTATCAGAGAGTCCTAGAACTGTGTCAAATGCAGAGAATAATGTTTGTGAGGTGCTTAACTCTAAGCAACATATCTTCAGTGCAACCTCTACACATAGGATGGATGCATCTCTCAACTCTCACAGAGAAGATTCCTTACACAGCAGAGAGTGATTAACAGAGACCCACAACTGACCAATGTGCAGAGAACAAGAGGCCACAGTGCTCATCCCTGAACAGGACAGTTGTTTCAATTGATTTTTATTGTAAATTAAAAGCACACAAAACCCAGAAATACACTGCCAGGTGAAACATAACTGTGTGGAAAAGAAAGGCTCAGCCCACAGGGCTGAAGCGAAGTGAGGCGCAGGCAGTAAAGCACTGATGTGTCCCGTTGCTAGCGTGTATGCTAGGTTGCAGCCTCAGCTTACTGGTCTCTACACTGTAAAGAGATCATACCATACCAACTTACTACCTGTCCCACAGCTGAAAATGGTGTTGGTCTGTTCACTAAGTGTGCCACTGAATGTAGAGTTCATGTTTAAATCAAATCATAAAAACTCTGACTATTAAAAAAAAAAAAATCACCATGCCGGGCATGGTGGCGTGCACCTTTAGTCCCAGCACTCAGGAGGCAGAGGCAGTCAGATTTCTGCGAGTTCAAGGCCAGCCTGGTCTACAAAGTGAGTTCCAGGCCAGCTGGGGCTACAGAGACCCTGGTCTCAAAAAGACCAAAAAAAGAAAAAAACTCACCATAAACAAAACATAATAGAGAGAATGTTTCAGTTCTGAATTTTGCCAGGCAGGCAGGAAAAGAATAGAGAAAGAAAACAACCTAGAGAAAAGAGAATAACTTGCTACTTATAAAAAATAACAATTTATTCTAAAAATTTTCTTTTTCTTTATTTAGTCATAAGCCACTTATTTGATTGAGGATTGAGGCGATAAAAAGCAGCAGCACAACTGCTAAAAGAGCAAAGAATATTCAGAATGTCTAAAAGGCGTGCAGATAGGCACAGGACACTCTAGGAAAGCTGTGGGAAAGACATCCTGCACTCTAAGTGGAAATATGGCACCAGAGAGCATGAGCTATTTGGTTTTGTGTCTAAAACCCTGTAATCATTGTCTGAGGAGTCGGAAACAGTGTCCTTGCTGCAACAATAGGACACAGCAAAGCCTGTAACCCTCTTCCCCCCTTCAATGCCTCTCTCCTCCGTAAAAAGCAGCGGGAGTGTTAGAGGCAAACAATTTGGCAAAAGGGAGAGACATTGAGCAAAAAGTGATGGAGGGATGAGGGGGATGACACAGCCAGCAAAGTGCTTGCCTCACAAGCATGAGGACCTGCGTTGCCCCCCAGAACCCATGTGAAAAGTGCTTGTAATCAATCCTACCACTGGGGAGGCGGAGGCTGGTGGATCCCTGGAGCTCCTGGCCAGTCTAGCCAAACTGGCGAGCTCAGGTCCCAGGGGAAGCTCGATCCCAAAATACAATGTGGGCGGAGCCTGAGGAATGCTACTCAAAGCTGACCTCTGTCATTCATATGCATGCACGCACATGTGCATGGACACCCACACACACACCCACAAACCCACACACACATACCCACACCCACACGCACAAACGGTGGAATGATATAATAGCTTATAACTAAGCTTCCGATAACTAAGTTATGCAAAGACTTGAAACTCCTCTATTTAAATATCCAGTGTAAGTCTGCTGTGTAACTTTCGTTTTATCTCTTGGCTTATAGCTCTGCTGTCCAGTACGTTGATCTCACCACAGGTGGCCACTGAGCACTTAAAATGTGCTTGGATAAAATATGCACTAGACTTCAAGATGGTAAAAGCAGAACGTAAAATGTCTTTATTGTTTTTACTTTACTGATTACATACTGAAATAATGTGAATACAACAGGTGAAACAGAAACACCCAAGTCATTTCACCTGCTTTTCGTGCTAGGCTAATACAATGAGCAAATTATGTGGCTCACAATACATTTGTACTAGATAGTGTGAATTTAGAGATCTGGTTTAAAATACGTAAGGGCATGGCTTATTAAATTAAGAATAAATTCAGAGGTCCCTGGGTGCTATCCTCAGTACCACCACACAAAAATAAACAAATCTGGGAAGTATCAAAGTCTTAAATGACAATTAACTCCTTCTTTGCAGGCTTCATCTTCAGACGACCAATCGCTTCTTGCACAGGACTGCTAGTCACTTGAGTAGAGAGCAGATGAAAGACATTCAGCTAGCTTTAAAGAGAAAACCTGGGGCTGGAAAGATGGCTCAGTGGTTAAGCTCACTGACTGCTCTTACAGAGGACCCAGGTTTGATTCCCAGCACCCACATGGTGGCTACGAACCATCCTTAACTCCAGTTCCAGGGCAATCCAAAGCCCTCCTCTGACCTCTGCAGCATTGCACGACACAGGTGTGCTCACATACATGGAGGCAATACACTCATACACATAAAATGATAAATATATATATATGTATATATAAAAGAGGAAAAACCTGCTATTCAAGACAGGCTATCCAGTAGGAGGCAGGCAGTTAACTTCAGAGCCACACCCCGTCAGCTACCTCTCTGTCCCTTCCTTCAGCAGGCTCCCTATGGATCCCTGACTTCTCAACTGTGGCCACAGGTCAGCTGCTCCATCTACACTACCATTGCGTGGTTTTATGATCCTAGGTGTCTGACTGTTGCTTGGCCCTGTGCTTAAATTCCTTTTTCTTTAGGATCTCATCAGACCTGCGCATGCAGTGCTAAAAAGCTCAGAGTCGGACGCTAGGACAGGGCCCATGGGGGTCATTTCAGCCCCCCGACCAGCCTGGGACACGGCTGCTGTAAAGGATGGGCTCTGCATTCCTCTTCAGCTTTAGTACCTCACCACACCCCCACTTCATTTAAACCAGATTCTACTTCACTAAGAAAACCCAATCTACTCTGAAGAGTCCAGCCGCCTCTCCTACCTACAGGCCTGTCTATGCTCTTGGAAGACGCTCTCCTGGGTCAGCTCTAGCTGTTGAAGTACTTCCTTTTCAGCCTCTTCATCTCAGACTTAAAAAAATACAGCTCCGTCTCTCTGATCCCAAGCGTGCCTTCTTCCACCTTCCTCCCTCCTCACTCAAGCTACTGCACCTTCTGTGGCCAGCACCCCTCCTAGCTATTCCTGGAGGGCAGAACTGTGGGAAGTGAGCAAGCCATGCATCGAGACCTAAACCCAGTCCCTCAATCCCCACAGTCAGACCTGACTGGAAAAACCAGGAACATGTGTTTTGAGCAACTATTCGCAAGAGACTGCTGAGCAACTCTCCTGGGTAAGCAGCATCCCAGACCAAAAGAACAGCAGAGCCACCCAGAGCCAAGGCAAAGGTGGAGACCAGGCAGAGAGCGCAGAGCTGGATGGCGCAGTGATTCCACCACCCAGACACCCAAAGAATCTTAGGCAGCTGCGGCCTCACAGTGGGTCCAAGAACCCCTTACCTGGGAGCTCTCAATCTCGGATAGTGCCCCAGACTCCCTAGAGGTGGCAGAAGTACAGTACGAAGGGGAGCCAATGAGCACCACGGCAAAGCACAATGGGGGAGAGCTGAATCGGGGTATTTCCCTTCTTAAACACTTGACATACACACAATGGGGAGAGACCATGTTTTTATCCTGATGTTGGAACTGACATGTGTGGTGCTAACAAGCACTCAGAGTGACACAAAAGACACAACTGTTTGAACCTAAAATTCTATATTTCATAAAACAATTTTTCCAAATGCCATGTCTTTAGCTATGTTCAGGTTCTGGGTAGAGCTCATAGGATGTGCTGACGGTCTTGTGGTATGACAGGAAGGCACCAAGGGCAACTCCATATCTGAACAACTGGCAGAAGGGAGGAAGGAGAACAGTTAACAGAGGTAGAAAGTGCCTCACATCATACCCGGTACACAGGCAATGACCAAAGACTGCTCCCTGTGTTTCAAAGTATCAGCTGTGATTTGGAGCTCACACATCCAAAGAAATGTTAGTTAAGCTACACCCGAACTAGGGATTACCTGTGGAGAGAAAATCCAGCGAGAGTGTCCCCTGCAGTTAACTACTGTGCACGTGTTCCAACACGTTAGCTTTCCCTGGTTGATTGAACTCTGAGTCTGGTTTCAGAGAGGAGGAGGTGAGACGCCCACCACCACGAGGTCAGAATGCCAGGTACAGAACTGTTTCCACACTCAGCAGAGAATAATTTGTGGAAAAGATAAATAAATCATAGATGCTGAGAAATCAAGAAAATATCAAAGACATAACACTGTATATTACATATACTGTGCTGGTTCACTTAGACTGCTATAACAAAAGATCTGTATCACTGACAGAGTAGCACAATCAAAAGACACTTAATTCTTACAGTTCTGAATCGGGGAGTGAAGGTCAACATAACCAGATTGAGTCGAAAGAGGGCCTGCTTCCTAGAGGGAGGGGTGAGCTAGCTCTTCTTTAAAAGGCACTAATCCGCCAGGCATGGGGATACAAATCTGTAATTCCTACACTTAAGAGGCTGAGACAGGAGGATCACAAGCTTGGGGCCAGTCTGGGCGAAACAGTGAGACTCTATCTCAAGTAACAAAAACAAACATAATAAGATAATGATTTAAAAAATAAAAGGGAACTGATAAATCCGAGGCCTGCAATCCCAGCTACTTGGGAGCTGAGTTCGTTGAAGGATCATTTATCAACTCTTTGAGTTTCAGACCAGCCTGAGCAACAATGCAAGACCCCATTGCAAAACATGTGCTAATCCTAGTCATGAAGGCTCTACCCTCAAGACTGACAACCTCCCAAAGGCTCCCACCTCTAATAAGCTCACCTTGGAGGTGAGGAGTCACATCGCGTGTGTGTGTGCGTGTGTGTGTGTGTGTGTGTGTGTGTGTGTGTGTGCGTGTGTCTGTCTACGAATATTCAGTCCCTAGCATATGCAAATCTCTCCAAGAGCTTACTAGTGACTACCAGTTAATGACAAAAGTGACCAGTTATACATTTTCAAGTTTTTACTGAGGTGAACGGGCACACAATAAGGTGTGCTGAGAAAGTCAGGGTCAGGGACTCCATCTTGACAGACATTCTGATAGGTCTGCACCCAGGACCTTTTCTTGATATGTGAACTACTTCAAGTCTGCCTCCTATCCCAAGGGCTGGGCAGACAATTCCAGTACTGTGACTCTGAGCACTGGAAATCACCATGGCTTAAGGTCTCAAGTCACAAGGAAGCCTACCCAGGCTCACTATAAACAGCTGCAGAAAAGCAGTTGCCATTTGTGCCTCGAGATAAATGTCCCTTTTTAATTCATACGTGAAAAGGGAAAACTCCAGCCAAACTTTGGGCACTGCTAGCTGCCTTGAGAGTCACATGAGAGGAGGGGTTTCCAGAGAATAGAGACTGGAATGAATGGGACAAACAGGGTTCAGGGTGCAAACTATGAAACATATTTGTATATGTAGCATGCTCGTCTCTCAAATTCAGGTCAGATCTACTTTAGCTATGCATTTAAAAAAAATCAACAAACATTTTAATGGCTAGTCAAGTAGGTCAAATCATTTCCCTAAATGTGGTTTGGGGTCAATGGGAAATGCTCCACCTGCTGAGTGCCACATTATGCAGAACAGCACAGTGGCAGATGGACCAGCTGCCTCCCACCCTTCTGCCACTGTGCTCCTGCTGCTCACTCCAGCTCCAAAGGGCCCTCTAAACAGGGCCCTTGGTTTGCTGGCTCTGGCTTTGGGAGGGTGATTTCCTCTGTGGCCAGTGGAGCACTTGGTCAATGAAATGCCCAGAAGGAACCACCATGGCTAGAAAGGGCAGTTTGGTGCATGTGTAATCCACTACAGCAAACAGCCACAGTCCCTTTGCTGTGAATTTCAGTCATAAGAAGTCAGCTGGGGGAGAGGGCTGTCAAGCTGGCTCAGCAGGTAGGGGTGCTTGCCACTAAGCCCAACAACCTGAGTTTGAGCTCTGGAACCCAAATGGTAGAAAGAGGTTAGAACTGACTCCTGTAAGGTGTACCATGGCAAGGTGTACACTACACACACACACACACACACACACACACACACACACACACACACACACAGAGTAAATATTTTTCTTTTAGAAAGTGAGTCAGGTCTCCCACCCCAGGGAATGAGAAGGTGTCACTTTTGTTTGTCCTGACTCTGTGAAGGCTGTCACCCTTCCTCTCCACATATACCAGTGCAAAACACTAATATTTCCTTTATGTAGATCACAGGTATCAGGACAAGAGTACTAGGCTCAAAAGTTCTAACAGTCGGGGATGGAGAGATGGCTCAGCAGTTAAGAGCACTGGTTGTTCTTGCAGAAGACCTGGGTTCGAATCCCAACACCCACATGGCAGCTAATAACTGTCCATAACCCCAATTCTAGGAGATCCGACAGCCTCTTCTGTCTTCCACAGGCATTGCACAACATGGGTGCACTTACCTACATGCAGGTAACACATGCATACACTGTTTGTCGGGGGCAAACAGTGTACCAGTCTTCTCCTAACTAGCCCAGCTATTTAGGTGGCCCACCCTCAGACTTTGGCACAATGAACCCTTCCCACAATCCTGTGCTTCACACCCCAGTTCCCTCTGAGAGTCTTTTCCTGTCTGTAGTCTACTGTCCATGTAGTGCCATCTCCTTGGACGTTTCCCTCTGTGTAGCCCCTACCCCACCTGGAACAGTCAGTCTCTGCTTTAGGGCCCTCACTTTGTTCAGCTGGACACCTGGAACAGTGCCCTGTACACAGTGTGCAAAGGCTCTTCTCCCCTGCCATGTGGTGCCCCGAGGGGAAAAGATTTGGCTTTTTATTCATCAGTATTTCCCAGGTGTCTAGCACTGAGCCTGGCGTTTCAAGCTATTTACATACAGTTGTGAAGTAATGGAAAGACATAATAAACATCAAATTCATTAGCAAGTTAAACTTTGTCATCAATCTGCATGTTAGGTCTGTGTGTTAGAACAAAGCACAGACCTTTACTAGGCGTCTCAGGGAGAAACATCTCCTGGTACTCAGCTACGTGCTTTGGCCTCTAGGAGAAGCATCTATAGAAGAGCTCCTTATGCAAGAGGCTACCGCAGGAAATGACTTTCCACTGTGATACTAATTCTCTGCTCCCCTTGAGAATACGGCCTACTATGGTAAACTCCTGCAAGGACTCTGCAGAGAGGTCCAGGGAGGAAGCCCGCTGACAGCACAGCTTCTGTAAAAGGGTTACGATGGTGAACAAATCAAGTAAGTTCTCTGAGCCTCTCAGTCCTCTTTATAAAAGTAGCCCTTCAGGCTGAGCATGGTGGCGCACGCCTTTAATCCCAGCACTTGGGAGGCAGAGGCAGGCGGAGCTCTGTGAGTTCAAGGCCAGCCTGGTCTACATAGTAAGTTCCAGGACAGCTGGGGCTACAGGGAGACCCTGTCTCAAAGACCCCCCCCCAAAAGTAGCACTTCAGAGGATAATTCTGAAGATTAAGCAAATCAGTTTGGGCTGGCAAGGTGGTTCGCGGTAAGAGGTGGTTCGCGGTAAGAGGTGGTTCGCGGTAAGAGGTGCTTACTGCCAAATCTGATAACCCAAGTTTGACCTCTGGGACCCACTGTGGAAGGACAGGACCGACTTTTCTACAAGTTGCCCTCTGACCTCCACACGAGCCGTGGCATGCGTGCGCACCTACACACAATAATAAAATATTTATATTTTTTTTATTTTTTAAATTTTTATTTATTATTTTTATTTTATGTGTATGTGTGTATTCCCTGCATGTAGGCGGAGCTCTGTGAGTTCAAGGCCAGCCTGGTCTACATAGTAAGTTCCAGGACAGCTGGGGCTACAGGGAGACCCTGTCTCAAAGACCCCCCCCCAAAAGTAGCACTTCAGAGGATAATTCTGAAGATTAAGCAAATCAGTTTGGGCTGGCAAGGTGGTTCGCGGTAAGAGGTGGTTCGCGGTAAGAGGTGGTTCGCGGTAAGAGGTGCTTACTGCCAAATCTGATAACCCAAGTTTGACCTCTGGGACCCACTGTGGAAGGACAGGACCGACTTTTCTACAAGTTGCCCTCTGACCTCCACACGAGCCGTGGCATGCGTGCGCACCTACACACAATAATAAAATATTTATATTTTTTTTATTTTTTAAATTTTTATTTATTATTTTTTATTTTGTGTGTATGTATTGCCTGCATGTGTGTATGAGTATATTGCCTACATGTATGTGAGTGCACCCATGTCATGCAATGCTACGGAGGTCAGAAGAGGGCTTCAGATTCCCCTGGAACTGGAATTAAGGATGGTTTGTAGCCGCCATGTGGGTGCTGGGAATCGAACCCGGGTCCTCTGCAAGAGCAGTCAGTGCTCTTAACCACTGAGCCATCTCTCCGGCCCCACAATAATAAAATATTTTTAAAAACCGAATAAGTTTGTGTGAAGACTACTCCTGTACCCAGCACATAGCGAAGCAGTCAACAATGCTACTTTTAAAAAAACAAAACACTGCTTAGAAACACAGGGCTTCACACATGTCAGGTAAGCACCCTGCCATGGAGAGATGTCCCCAGCTCAGCCTGAAACATCTCCGAAAGATACCCATTCAGCTACTTGATTAAAGGCTAAACTACCTACAGTGGGACAATGAACAATACTGAGGAATCCAGATACATGCAGTTCACACACCAGGGCTCCTAACAAGAGACAGCATTCCACGTAGACAGGCTCGTTTCTACAATGAGTGTATAGTCCATAAACAGTACGCAGGTGGATAAGCTGCCTGGTCAGCTTTGGCAACAAATTATGTGAGATAAAAGCCAAGGAAATAAAAAATTAACATTGTTGTCCTCCTTATCAGAACTGTACAAAGCTAGATGTGGCCACAGTCCCAGATGAAGGAAGCAGGTTTCTGGCTTTTCACTGGAATTTCCTAGGACTGTTACCACCAGTGCAAAATTAAGCCAAATGTTTCTTTGCACACAAAGTTATGAGAAATGTATCAGAAGGCTGTAAGAAAGGCTTCTGTGAGAACAAGATTGCTTTTGAAAACTATCATCACTGGGCAGATCAGGATAACCCTCCCCTATAAAATGTTTATGTCTTTCCACTGTTTACTGGGGATGACAGGAAGACATAGGCTAAATAAGCAGAAGTACAGGTGAATGGAACAGAAATGACTTATCTTTTCTGAAGTGGGCAAGACAGGAAGGTGGAGTATTACGTCAGAACTGCCTGCTGTATGTACACTCTGGCGTTTGAACCAACACCAAGCTGCTGCCACCTCTGTCCCTACCACTTGAGAGTACAAACCATGGGTGCAGCTGGTTATTCAGACAGTGATGTCATCTAGGGCTGGCGGGTGGGTTTGTTTCCCAGCGAAAAGGGGAGCCTGGATTTGCTGCTGGATGTGTAAAAGCTGGGGAAGTGTACAAGATTCAAGTTGTTGACCACAAAATCTCAAGGACAGGGTCTTTCCAGGGAAAGTGTGGCAAAATGTGCCTTTAGTGGAATGTGCAATTCCACAAAGAAAGCTAAACTGCTCCAATAAATCCAATCCCAGGCAGAATGAATGACGATTTTAGATTAGAAATAACCAAACCTGCAGACTCCGTGTTTTCTGGTTTTAAGGAATGTGCTGGAAGTTCGGGGAATGCACTCTAAGTCTGTCTGTCTTCCTCCTTCTGCTCTTTCCCCCCTTTCCTCCCACCATCTCCTTCCCTCCCTTTCTCCCTCTGTCTCTTTGCTCTTCATCCTCTCTGTCAAAGGTCTTTCTTAGCTCCCATACTAACCAAGAGGTTCCCAACACTCTCTGGCCCCAGCTGTAGTGGGTCTGGGGCAGACCTGACTAGATCACTGGAGCCCCTGCAGCTCTTATCTCCACAGATGCCTAAGGAGTTTGGTATCTTCTCTCCCCGCCCTCCTGGGAAGTGGGCCCAGCAGGTGCCCACTGGCGATAGTTTTGTGTTACAGGCCTGAATGAATGATCCCCGCAGGAGCTGCCGACTGTTTTCACAGACATAGAGGCAGTCAAAAGTCCACCGCGTGAACTTGGAATGACCCCAGCTGCAGAGTCACTGACGGGTTCATCCGGAGGGCAGGCACGCTTTATTAAACAACTAATACTCTTCACAGATAACTTTCTGAAAAAGCAAAAGTGTTAACTCTTTGCAATCTTACTCTGACAAAACACCTCGGCTGTGGAGGGATTCTAGGATGGCAGTGGCTGAGCAGGTCTACGCTAAACAAGGAGGCTGACACAGACGTGGTACAACGAGGAACAACATTCAGCTGCCCTGGGGGAGTCAGGATTTAGTCACCATTTGGTCTGCTGGTTTGGCAAAGTGTTCTGGATTAAAGTAAAAAGACAAAATGTCAAGGTTTCAAGCTCTGACCCCAGTGAGGACACTGTAGCTGGAAGCGGCCTGACAGTAACAGTCCTTGGCCAGGCCAGGACTCGGGAGCATCCAGCCTGCTCCGGCTATCTCTGCCCCAACTCTATGCATCCATGGAGACACAGTGGACACCCAGAAGTCCTTGTGCCAGGAGAGGGGCCTGTGGTGGCCGGGTACACCCCATCATCACTGCTTTGCCTCCAGCAGCACAGGGAGGAGGCTCAGAGGACACTGGCAGTTCAGAGCACTGTGTTCTTTTTATTTTGCTATTTTTACTTAATGTGTATGAGTGTATTGCCTGCATGTATGTGAGTGCACCCATGTTGTGCAATGCCAAGGAGGTCAGAAGAGGACACTGAATCCCCTGGAACTGGAGTTATAGATGGTCGTTAGCCGCCCAAGTGGGTGCTGGGAATTGAACCCAGGACCTCTGCAAGAGCAGCCAGTGTTCTTAACTGCTAAGCCATCTCTCCAGCCGATAGAGTATCGTGTTCTTACCAAGAGCACGGCCTTCATGGTCCTCGGGACTCACTAGACAATCAGAAAGATCTGTCTGTATCTTCAGTCTACATGCACTGAAGAAGAGCCAGCAGCATCTCTTCCCAGGGCCGAGTCACTACTAAAGAGTCTCTCTTTTCTTCTACAAGGACTTTAGAAAAAAGCAGCTGATGGCAATTACGAAAATAAAGCACAGATCAATGTAGGAACATAGAGACTCTTCAGATCCATTTTAACCAACTGTCATATTAGTTTTGGCATCAAAGACCATGTGTCTACCAAAATTTCACCTCTACTTCATCTTACAAATGCCCCTCTAACTTAACTACGGAGAGGCTTCCCATTTAGCTTTTCAGCCGAGGTCTCGCTTTGTTTGCAGAGGTGCAGTTTTGCCTGCGTTTAATGGCTGGATGAGATCCTGTTGAAAGACTGGTAAGGTGCTTCAAAGGAGTCCAAACTCCCATCTCCACGTAGGTGAGCTGACCTTTATACAGAACTGATCCATGAGGTCAGTGTAACAACCCCTGAGGGCATTCACTATACCCTGTGCAGCACAGCCTTAGGAACACAAGAGGACTACAGTTAGGTCCCTTGTCCTCCTGCAGCTTGAGATGTTGTAGGAGACAGTCATAGAAACACATGAAATCCACAGAAAGAATGCTAAATAAGGGGCTGGGGAGATCCTCAGTGGATAAGGTGCTTGCTGTGTAGACATAAGGACCCGAGCTTGTATGCCCAGCATCCATGTAAAATATGGGCATGGCACATCTGTAATCCCGGTACTGGAGTCATGAAGATAGAGGGATCCTGGGGCTCAATGGCCAGCCAGTCTAGCCTAAGCAGGTGAGCTCCTGGTTCAGTGAGAAACCCTGTCTTTAAGAAATAAGGTAGAGGGCAACAGAGGAAGACACCCACTATTAACCTTTGATCTCTGGACATGCAAGCACAAACATGCACACCCATGCACGTGGGCACACACATACAAACTTTAAAAAATTATTTCCTTATTTTTATTTTATGTGTAGAAGTGTTTTGCCTGCACGTAAGTGCACCTGTGTATGTAATGCCCACAGAGGCCAGAAGAGGACGTAAGATCCCCTGGAACGGAGGCTATGGATGGTTGTGAGCCATCATGTGGATGCTAGGAACTGAGCCCAGGTCCTTGGCAAGAGCAGCCAGTGCTTTAAACTGATGAGCCATCTCTCCAGGCCCTCAAATTTTAAAAAATTTTAAGAGGTTGCTAAACAAATGTCTACCTCCCCAGGGCTCTGACCCCACCATTTTTCTCTCCCTCCCTTCTAAAGGACAAGAAGCAGGTACCCACCCAGTCCCAAGGGGGGAGGCTTGCACTGTAAAGCTGCCTCTGTGACTAATTCACCATGACCCCTTATGGGGTCCCAGTTTCTCCACCATGGTCTGAGATGGCTCAGGGAAAAATCTTGATCGCCTTTTCCGTATCTGCTATCCTCAGATTGTGCAGGAAAGTGTCAGAAGTTGTGTCACGAGTCCACGTCTAGGAAAACCTGACTGTGTCACGTTCAGTAGGCTCAAGAAAGCAAGGCTTTGGTTTGAGACTTCTTAGGAACACAAGACGCACGTCAAGGAAAGGTAGGTTTGACTTTGCATCACATGAAGTCATAAAATAAAACAGCTTTTCACCGATTTTAATTTTTTGTTTGTGGTATTAGTTTGACAAAGATACTTGTTCTTTCCTAGAGAAACAAGCGGGATATTGTTCCAGCATTTGGTTCTGAGAACCTTTATCATTCACTCACTGAAGACACCACAATTTGCCTCTCCTTAAGTACTCTAACTTGATTGATATGTCTTGGCAGTTATGTGGTAGCAGCCTATGAACTTCACTTGCTTAGGCCACAGGACATAAAATCAAGGTCACTAATATCCCTAGGAAGAGGCTGTTAGAATCTACCCGGCCCTGTTTCTCTTTGGCTGTGTGACTGCAGACTCTGTGTGCCTGACAGATTTCAGAGCCCATCCTTTTCAACCCAGCAGGGCTGTGAAGGGGGCGGGGGGCTCGAAAGCAGTGGACATGTATAGAAGATGCCCACCCAGTTCCATGAGGAGGGCGGGTAGGGGTTGGCAGCCTAACCCAACACTGGCTGCCCCATCTTAGCAAACCCATTTCACTTGGGCGACTTACTTTCCCACCACTGAAAAGAAAGTGATGATCACACCTGCCCTGCTGGCCCCACAGGGATGTCGCAAGCCTGCTTGAGTCCACAGACATGAAAGTGTTCAGGCTCCCGAGGAAGAGTGACAGAGCCTCTATGGGAAAGAGCCTGGGGCTGCAGAGGAGCCTGAGGCCCACCCTCCACAAGCCTAGTTTGACCCTCCAGAAGCTAATTACCTGCACTGTGACTCAGCATCCTCATCTGTCGGATGGAGATTATCCTTGACACTTTAATGTGTAAGTCTGTGAAGATCAAATGGTGACAGGCGCATGCTCCCTGGGTTACATTTCTATAAAATCTATGGAGCTGCCAGCACCTCTGCTTTTTTAAGTTTGGCGTGATCCTGTCCCTTCTCCAGTTACTAAATGGAGAAAAATCACCCCAGTGGCAATAAAGTCCTACTTTGAACATCATGAAAGCAGCAGAACTGAAACAATGGCTTTGGAAGCATACTCCACTTAACATTCATTTCAGTAAAAACACTAAAAATTAATGCCTCCAAACTAAGATTTTATTGCAGAAATTTAATTTACCCTACACATTTCCCTCTAAACAGACAACAGCTACTTCTCTTTGACATTGTTTTCACTCACTAGCTTAGAGGGACAAGGTCGGACTCTCCCCTTGTAACAGTGCCCCGAGGCAACGTCAGACCTGGTCATCTCATGTCCTGGCCTTCTCAGGACCCAGGTCAATGTGTGACAAGCATTTGGTGTGCACAATGCTAAACAAGAACTGAGGGACAGCAGGACTGGGGGAGGGCACATCCTCAAAGCTAGTGTCCCCAAGATGGGGTCTTGCTACATGGTCCAGGCTGGCCTTAACTTACGATCCTGCATCTTACCCTGCCCCCCCAGACCCCAAAGTGCCCTGCTCCTATTTGGCCAGCTCCAGCTTCATATGTTTAGAGCACAGTTGCAAATAAACTCTTCTATAGTTTGCTTATTTCACATTAAAAACTAAACAATAGATAATAAAAAACAGGCAGATGTTTAATTTCATAACTCTGCTGAATGTATTCCATGCAAAAATGCTAAGCTAAGTAAAAGGCAGCCCATACAGATGCAACCTGGATAGCTTCCATTTTTCCTACAGCAAGTATCTATGGCTGGTCACAGGGGAAATTGGCCAAAAATGCTGTCAGGTAAGATCTCTGCCCTCCATGAGCTTTAAGTCTGCTCAGGGATGCGAGCAAAGGAGCAGACAGTCTATTCCACATTCCCTCGGGAGCCTGACCTCATCCTTAAGGAAAAGCACCGCATTCTGCCCTATGGTCCCCACAGTACTTTCTCATGCAACTGTTCAGAGCCTGCGCAGATCCCCACAGCAGTGCTCACTCTTCTGCAGAGCCCTAGTCCCCATTTGCTTCACCTGCTCCATAACCCTCACACACACAAAAGCAATGCCTTGTATCTTCCACAGCACCTCACTCAACAGCAAATGTCAGCTAATGGATGCTAGAGGAATGTGCACCAGTGTTTACAAGCCAAGGAAACGTGGTCACTGCTATAGCAGAAGAACAAGGTGCCATGGGAACTTGAGTGGGGAGAGAGCACACTCCAAGTGGCATCTGGGCTGGACCTTATGAACACAGAACCTTTGGCTCACAATGGGAGAGAGGCATCCAGGACAAAGGCAAGAGTTGAGTGAAAGAGCAGGAGAGGGAGAACAGCAGCTGGAGAGTGATCTGGACAGCAGCTGTGTGCTTTGCCCCCTACTCTCCCAGGAGCCTCCTAGTTTTGGGCCTATCGCCACTTTCCTCGTGCTTAGACATTTCCTTCTTAGAAAAGGCACAGGAGGGCTTCCCAACTGGCACTGAGGAGAAAAGGAAGGGGGTGGTACCCCTCTGTTTTTGTGCACTCCTGTGGCCATCTTGGGATACCCTTGGCCTCCCTGTGAGCTAAGCTGGGCCACAACATCATTTGGTTATGAGCAAAGGAAAGGAAAAGGCCCATCTATTAGCCTTCTGAAAAAAACCTTTTTCTTCCCTAACACTGTAAAAATTATTTAATTTAATGTCTTGGTATAAGCTTCTCCCTGCTACCCTCCATCCACAAAGACTCTACATCAAGAATTATTTTCACCTCACTTGTTTTTTGTGAGTTCTCAAATATCTCACATAAATAGCACTACAGTTAATGTGTGATTAAAGCCTCTAAAAGGGAAAAGTACCTCTTGTCTCTGAAACCCACTCAGCAGGGGAGGATCTGCTAACAAGGCTTACAGAGGGCACTGAAGATAGAAAACTCCAACCCCAAGATGATGCCTGCTTCTGTAGTATGAGGGAAGACTCAAGAAGCAATGTCCAGCCAAGGTCTAGAAGCCACGTGACCCTGGAACAAATCCCAAGCCCCTCTAGTTTCTCTCAGGCCGTCTTGATAAGGTCATTTTTGGGCCTCAGTTTCTTTACCTGTAAGGTGGTGGTGGAAACATCTCCCTATTTTCAGATGTCATGAATGACTAGTGACCAACACGGACAGGGAGTGGTATTGTTATCGAGTATTTCAGTAAGGAATGGTTAAACTCCAGTGAGGGAATCATATTTTTCCTTTCCTCTAAGAATCAAAGCACAGAACAGGCCAACAGAACTAACCATAAAACTCTCAGAATGACACCCTGCCCCCACCATTTCCCACCTGGCTTCTTAACTCAATCCCTAAGCATCTGAAAGCCATCTGCACAGAAGTAAAGAGACAAAATGTCTCTACAGAGTTTGAAAAGCAATGTCAGAGACCAAGGGAAGGGGAGTGGAAGGAAGAGGCTGCTGGGAAAACCCAGTTCATTTTCTGCCATTAACTGATAGTAGGAAAATACAGTGTTCCCTAGTTTCAGGTATTCTGTGTTCAAACTAAATATATTTTTAACTTATTTTTAAAGTTATATGTATGGGTCCGTGTGCATGAGTACAAGGGCCCGTGGAGGCCACCAGGGGCATCAGATCCCCTGGAGTTGGAGCTGCAGGCAGCTGTGAGCCTATGTAGGTGCTAGAACTGAACTCAGATCCCCTGCAAGAGCAATAAGCACTCATAACTGTTGAGTCATCCATCTCTCTAGCCCCTAAATATCACTATTTTTAAATGATCTCCTAATTGCCTAGAAATGCTTAATCAAGTTCAGGAAATGGCTTAAAGAAGCTGCAACTCGGCACATACAACTCCAAGAAGGCACAGGAACGGGTCTGAAGACCAGGCAGCTTGCACACCGCGTGCTACAGAAGGCCTGGGGGCTGCGATCCCACACAGCTTAAAGCTGAACAGATCCTGAGTTACACAAGTAAAGGAATACTGTGGAGGTACTGAGCTACTTCCAATGCAAACAGTTTCTACTTGGAAAAACAAAATTCTTTCACTCCTCGCATTCCAACTCTTTCATACCAGATTAGGGACTTCCAGATAGAAAAGGTTAATTCTGACATCCTATAGCTGGAAAACACCAAGGTCCAACACAAAGGAGTTAGGAATGGGAATCAAGGGAAAACTCTGTGGGCTTTACTCAGATGACACTGTTTCCACCTGACTACAGTTTCTACGAAGGTCTGGCCCAGTAGAAGAAAATATGGAGAAACCTTGTGTCCTAGTTAGCACTATCAACTTGACACAGCTGAGAATCACCTGAAAGAAGAGTCTCAATTGAATAATTTTCATTATCAGGGTGGTCAATGGCATGTCTACTAGGGTTGTCCTGAACATTCATTGATGAAGGAGGGTTTGGCCCACTGTGGGCGGCACCATTGCTGGGCAGGTGGTCCTGGGCTGTGTAAGGCAGTTAGTGAGAGTGAGACAGCAGACAGCATCCTCCAGGTCCTGCTGTACTTCCTTGGCTATTGGCAGGTTTCCTGGTTGGAGGTAATGCTGCACAGAATAGCAAGTAGCCTGCCTTAGGGTTCTGCCCTGACTTCCCTCAGTGAGGGACTGTGACCTGGAAATGTAAAGCCAAATAAATACTTTCCTCCCTAAGTTGCTTTTGGTCATTGTTTTCTCACAGCAACGGAGATAAAGTAGAACACCTTGTTTCAGAGGGAAAATTATACAGTGCTGACAGCCAGATTCACTGTTTTCTAAAACTTCTGGTTTCAACAGTCAATTGTTATTAAACTTCAGATAAGGCTACTGGCCATTCAGAGTCTCGGTTTTCACACCTGTAAAAGGGGACAATGCCCCCTTCCTTACAGGGCACGAATGAAAAGCAAACAAGACAGCACAGTTGCTCATCCCACTTCTTGCTGCCTTTGCTACAGCCCTTTATGGTTTTGACCACCATGATATTGACCAAAAAACTATTTTTTTATAAAAATGGATTACAGCCCATTTCACCTGTAAGTCTTCCGCAGTATTTTAGGGAAGATCAAATACTGACATGAAGAATTTTAAAACGCATTACTAATCCCCAGGCAGGGTTGGGGATACGAAGCATCCATTCTGAGCTTGGCTGTATAAGTTTCTCTTATTAACCATCTAAGGGGAGTCCTTCTTCCTCTGTTTCCTTTCACTTCCTTTCCTTTCCCTCTCTCACTCTCTCCCCCTCCCTCTCCCCCTTTCCCTCTCCCTCTCCCTAACTCTCTCTCTTTCCTTTTTAATTCAGCATCGTTCCACCATATGGTCGTACTCTCTGGCGATAAGGTGACTCCCTCTGAAACACGCCATGCTCAGCTCCTCTAGAAGGCAACTTCAGAACCCCACTCCTGGAGGAGCTGATGGCAGGAAAGGAGGGTTTGGAGCCTTTTCCGACTTTGTGTTCTGCCAGTGGCGGACACTTTCCTCTGCTTTCAGGCTGCAGAGTTGCCTGCTTGGTGGAAGAAGAGGAGTGCCACACTGTTTTTGGGACCTTGGGTCACTCAGGCTTCCCATGCCACCACTCCACTCCCCTGCTCAAACATGCTTCTGATTGCCCAGATGGTAGAGATTTGCCTGAGCTAGGGTGGGTCAGTCACCATCAGAAAAGTGGCCTCTAACCACACAGAATTCAAACTAAGGGAATCATTTTAGTCTTCAAGGTTATGAGAAAAAATTAAATAAGAACTCTGGTGCCAAACAAGGGTGTCATTTCTCCATATGTGACAACTTGAACCTCATCTGAGAGGGAAAAGAAGTCCTTCAGGTGACTTATTTAGGATCAAAGCCTTTTTGAAAATACAAAACCCTACATTCTCTAAGGCATAGATCACTGAAGCAAATTTCACTCAACCTAGAATTGTGCCAACTTAAACACGGTAAAACCCCAATGCTTACGAGAAGGCACCCACCTATTTCTTGCTTACAGGTACATGGAAAAGCTATTATGGGGATAATCGGCTCAACAATAAAATGGAGCAGTCACACATAATGACAGAAACAGACACAAGTCATAAATTGCCTTTCCCCTCAGAATTCAGGCAGGCACTCATACAGTGCATTCTTTTATGTAGAGATGTAACTTTCTCCTTGAATAAACAGTCTTTTCTGAGCCTTATAAATACACTGCCTGCAAAACAAACACAAACAAATGCAATTTCCTAAACAAAAGGCAGATGGACGGCCCTGCCCTCCACAGGGCATACGAGGGGAGAGGCTGCGGAGCAGGAAAGGAAAAGGCTCTTTCCACCAGTCACTGTGACGTCCCAGATATGGCTTCCGCTTCCCAAGGGCCAGTGGAAGGTAAAGGCTCATCTGCACACGGCTGCCCCAAATCAGGAACTAAGGGGGAGAAAACATTACCTAAAGCCCTAGCTAGACTTTCTGCATTAGTACCCGAACAACTGGGCCTCCTTGCTCTCTGCCTGCTGTGTTTATCTTCAGACGGTGTTCCTGAAGTCTGTGACAATAATTCTGAGGATAGGCAGGGCTTTGGTTTGGTTTGCATGTTTTCCAAGACACAGTCTCACTCTGTAGCCCAGACTGGCCTCAAACTAACAATCCTCCCACCTCAAGTTCCTGAGTGCTGGGCTTACAGGTGTGTTGCCACTCCTGGCTACAGTGTTGTTTACCTTTTGTTTTTCCCGTTCTATTTTTCAATACGTAGGGGCATGCCTGGCATAAATCTTTCGGTTGGTGATGCATATAATAGTGTGAGCTCTGACTACCTGTGGTAAAGGTGACCATAAGCACATCCCCAGGATGCTAGTGACAAGGGTGACGGGACTTCTATCTGGGACCCTTCCCATTTAACAAAGCTATGTCCAGCAACAAGCTTCCAGTGGGAAGCTAGGGGCTGCTACTATTTTGTATCATCTGAAGTGCCTGGAAAAGGAACCTTATACCCACAAAGAAAAATATCACACAGGAGAGAGGAAAAAAAGGTCTTTAGAATGAGCTGGACTTACATCAAGTCCACCCCTGACACTTTTAGTTCTGTGACCTTGAAAATGTTACTGAACTTCTCTAAGCCTGACTTCCTGATTTGCAGGGTAGAGATTAACATGAACGAGGCAGTGTGTGGAAAGGGCCTATCTATCACAGGCTGCCAGACAGAAGGCCTTCAACAAGCTCTATCACAGACCTGCCAGACAGAAGGCATTCAGTAAATGTTTGCAAAGCAAGAATATGTGCCACAAGGCAGCAGGCGTGCTCCGCTGTGCCTGCACCTTTTCCTACTTGTGCTGCTGGCAACAAGAATGCTACAGAACCATCAGCGCTTTGTCCTACTCCCAGCAGACAAACTGCCTTGAACGCCACAGCAAAGCAGGCCGCTGAGCAGGCGGGGAAGGGTGGGCTGCCTTCCCTGCCCTCTTCATCACTGGAATGCTAAAGAAACACGGCCCACAAGCCAAAGCTTGATTATTGTGGTCATCTGCACTTCCTTAAACTCCTCTGTATACAGAGATGCAAACAAAACGTTTCCCCAAAGCAACACTGAAGGTCTGGTTTCAAGTAGCAAAACTACAAGAAATGGAGGGTTTTTTTTGTTTTTGTTGTTTCAAGCCCAACCACATATGCAAAATCAAAGATAACTTGATGGGGGTCAGCTGATGGACCTGCCCATGGATCAGCATTTCCAATGTGAAGTGGGAGCTTAAGCTTGTTTGCTTTCCCGTTTTACAGCTAGATGGACTAATTTTTAACAACAAATCTAGTTTATCAAAATACAAATTCTAAATCAGTAGCAGTTTGTGACTCCGATACTGATCAGCTTTACTAAGGCAAGATGAACGGGTAAAGAACCCCAACTAAACATGGGAACAAGGTAAAGGGACTCTGGCCCTGGAAAATCCCTTATGGAAAGCCAATGACGATACAAAGCGTGGTACCCAATAAGATTGAACAGCAGCTTTAAACGGCTTCCAGCATCTGTTGAGACTGATTCCAGGAGCTAAAAGTAGAACTTGGTCCAGGGGAACGTGAGAAAGATCCCAGCAGAAATGGATGCTGTCTTTCAGACTCTGGACCTGATGTTTCTGGTTTCAAAACTGTGCTCTGACCTCTCCCCCTTTTTGTGAAAGCGAGTTTTCTCTATTTTGAAGTATTCTGAACCACAAGGCAAACAGTTCACTTTTGCTTTGGCTCAATAATACTACAGCCCTGGAGAAACTGATCTAACAGCAGGGAGGTCAGCTCTGGATGACAGTCTGGAAGCCTCTCCTCCCCCTTGCACGTATGAGAAGGAATGCCTGCAGCACAGGAACACTCTGTAAGTCCAGCTTCTCCTCTGGTCTACAGCACCAGTCTCCAGACAATACTACTTTTCCTTCTAGAAGCCCACAGAGCAAGTATCTGTAGGGTCTAGTGTGAGCCAAGTCCCTAGGGATGAGCAGAGAGCACACACACAGGTGTTTCCTCAGTCTCCTTCACTTAAGAAAGGGCAGTGTCCACAGGAATGGAGGGTGGAGTGGACAGGAAAGGGACAGACAGAGGTAGAGCTCTGAGAGGCCTGTCGTATGCAATGGAATAGCAGCTGCCCTCACCCTTCTGCCTCCCCCAGTTTTATGCACAGAACCTGCTGCTGGAAGCCAAGAGCAGACCATCAAATTGTCCCCCAAGCAAGATGCCAGGCCAAGGGGTTGCAAGGCCCAGGAGAACAGCCCACTTTTCTCCCATGGGTTCAGAGGCTGCTTAGTTTGAACTTTTCCTGGAGTTCAGAGGCTGCTTAGTTTTAACTTTTACCTTGTGCCAAGGATGGCACCCAGGACCTTGGGCATGCTAGGCAGTTGTCCTACCACTAAGCCACATCCCCAACCCCTCATTTTCATGGCTTCTCCTGTCTGAACTCTAGTGACAGGCCTCTCGAGGCTAATCATGCGAGTCTGTCAATGTTCCCTTACCTTGGCAGCAGAATTTGATACTCCGTGAGTAACATTTCTGATGAGACCCCCAACATTGCCGTACTTTATCAGTCCAGTGACCCCTTCAGAAACATCATTCAAAAGGCCCATGGGGTTGCCAAGAAAATCTACAGATCCTAGGATCCGAGCCGCCTGACTGAGGAGTTCCTGTGAAATGGAGTGGGGTGAGGAAAACCCCATCAGTACCAGTTTGTAACTGCAAAGACCAGCATCCCCAAGAAGAAGCTGGGCATCTAGCTCATCCTTTAGTGCTTCCAGCAATTACCATTTCAATCTTTATCACTGGCACCAATATACCAGGAACTGTTTTCAATGCACCTCAAAACATGCATCAAAGCCAGTTAGGAGAACACAAACAGTATGAGGTGAGAAGGGTTCTCTGGACATCAACCAGCGAGTATATCACTCTCCTTTCTCCATCAGCCCTGCAGAGAGAACTAGCAACGGCATGCAGGGAGGTGACTGAGGTGAGCCTGTCCTCAGCTGGGGCAGGCAGGAGGAGGGCTCCTGAGCTCCACCAACTCCTCAGACTGCCTGATTCCTGGTTTAGAGATACCTATTCCTCCTTAGAGGTGGGTAGAAAAATACCCTTGATTAGGGAAGGAAATGGGGGAGGCAGAAAAAGCAAGACCGGGATGTTTGAACTGTGAAAGCTAACAAGTTTGGTATGCTCTGACAACTCATCAAAGGCTATACTCCAGCTTGACATCTTGGGACTGTGCAGTCAATATCCAATTTGGTGGAGAAAAAAAAGTCAAGTTCAGCTCAAGGTCAAGATCTCACAGCTCTAAGAACACTGGTGTGGTTGTTGAATGTAGGCCATGCCTGGTAAAAAAAAAGAGTTCACAGTATTCTGTGTTGCTATTAAAGCATCAATTAAACCACTAAGAGCTGTGACTAAACTAGTGGAGGCCCCTGGGACTGGCTCTGAGGGACAAGACAAACACTCGTAAGTCAAATGTGCAGTCTCGGGATTCTCAGGGTATCTACAAGGCTTCAGGCAAAGCTGAAATGTTCCACTGGGTTCTCAGTAGTAATGTCTTAGTAACCAGATTCCCAAACAACCAAAACAAACACTGTGCTTGTGGCCAGCCCGGGTATCCCTGCACTCACCTCCTGGAAATGCTTAAGGATGTCGTTGATGATGAACTCCTTGGTCTCATAGGGATGCACCCGAGTGAAGGGGTCCAGATTGATCACAGCATCTTCAAACCGAATCAGCGGGAATCCCAGGGTGCTTTTCAGGGCCTAGTTGGGGAAGAAAGGAAATGACATCCCTCAGCCAAGTGGTGGCTGTAATTCTAGAATCCATGAAAGATACAAGTCATGTCAGCTTTCCAGTCAGAATCAAGGGCTCAGTATTTACCAACAAGGACTTCCTCTGTAATTACAAAAGTAAAATACTACAGTAAAAAGAAATGCAGATATATTACCCCAAGTCATAGACATCACAGGAATGAACACTGCTTGTTTCATGGCAGAATTCCTTTTGGCCTACTGGAATCTGCAGGTTTGCCGTGCTTCACTTTTTGACTAGTGTATACCACATACACAGCGCAGCCATCAAATGCAACACTCAATTTTTCTTTTCTTACTTTTTTCTTATTTTCATGTGCACGTGTGTGGGGTATGCATGCACATTTGTATGGGCATATGTGCATGTGTTGACATTTGTATGGGTATACGTGCATGCTTGTACAGATATATGTGCACGTGTGTACGTGAGTATGTGTATATGGAGGTCCAAGGTTGGTGTTGGGAGTCTTCCTTGGCCACACCTCCATCTTACTCTTTTGAGGCAGAGTCGCTTAATCAAACCCAGAGCTTGCTGACATGGCTGGTTTCCCTAGCCAGACTGCCCCAGAGATCCACTGTCTCCACTTTCCAAGACTGGAATTACAGACAAGACGCCGTGTCCACTTGGTAAGGTACGCGAGGTCTGGGGGCTGAACCCTGGTCCTCTTGCTTACATGACAAGGGCTTTAACTACTGAGCCGTCTCCCCAGTGCTCTGGGTACTCCTCACAGAATATATAGGATGTAATCACCATCCAGGTCAGAAAGCAGATTATTGTTTCCACTGGAAAGCAGCCCTGTCCCTGAAGGCTCTGAGTCACTGCTTCCTCGCTCCTTCAGGACTTCCATGGCCACAGACTGGGCGTTCCTGCTTTGTGTTTTATACAAACTGATTCCTCAGTATGCACTTTGCTGTATATGCCTCTTACAAACAGCATTAAGTTTATCAGATTCCCTAGGCTGCTGCATATAACTGTAGCTTTTTTGATTTTTCACTGTTATGTGATAGTCCACCATACAAATAAAATCCAGTTTAACCATTCTTGCTGGTAAAATGTTAGGTCATTTCAAATTTTTTGCTGTTATGAACAATGCAGCTGTGAGCATTCTTAGACGTGTCTTTGGGGCACATCTGTATGCATTTTCATTAGATGCATGTCTGGAGTAGAGCTTTTGGGTCACAAAGAATGAGAATGTTGGGGCTGGAGAGATGGCTCAGCTGTTAAGAGCACTTGCTGCTCTTGCAGAGGACCAGGGTTCAATTCCCAGCACGCACATTGCGGTAACTCTAGTTCCAGGGAAATCTGATGTCCTCTTTTGACTTCTGTGGGCATTGCATGGCACGGATGCACTTACATACATGTAGACAATACAGTCATACACATTTTTAAAAAAAGAATGAGAATGCTCGACTTCAGTATATATTAGCCAACAATTTTACACAGTAGCTGAAAAAGTCTGTTCCCTGTCAGCAGTCTACAAAACTCCCTGTTCTACGTTCCCATCAGTAACTGTTATAACTTCTCTGGGTTTTTGTTGGTTGGTTTTTGTGCTGCTGGGATTGAACCCAGGGTATCATGGATGCTAGGTAAGCACACTGCCACTGAGCCACATCCCCAATCTTAAGTTTTTTATAAAACAACACTCCAACACTCTGAGGGTGTGTAACAGCATGCCAATGTTCTTTAATCCATTTTCTTGTTGATAAGTGAGACTAAGCACATTTTAATAACTATGTTGGCTGGCTGGACATTATCTTCATGAGGTGCTTATTCATGTCAATGCTCATTTCTGTCATGAGGTATCTGTGTGTCACTTGTTTCGTAGGACTTTTCTTCACATTCACTGTATGTGAGTCCTCTGTGGAACAAATGTACCGGGGAATCTCTTCTCACTCTGTGCCTAGTCTTAGCGTTCTGTAATATCCTTTAGTCACGAGACAGACTGATTTTTAAGGAGACCCATTTTATCAGTCTTCTCCTTTATGGTCAGAACTCTATGTCCTAATTACCAAGGTCACAAAAATACCCCTGCATATTTGCTCATGGATGCTGTATGGCTCTTCCTCTTCACACTCACACCCTTGATACACCGCCACTTGGTTCTTGTGGGATACAGCCCTCCCCACAATACTGCCAAAACTCTCGGCTGGGTCCTCCTCCGCAGCTGACTTCTGCTGGGCTTCTTTGCCTGTTGCTGTACACCAGTCACAAATCAGGAAAGAGCTTTTTTGAAAAGTTGGATTCACCTTACTAACTTTCTGTCCTCTCATAAATCTGAGACCCTCAAAATACTGACTGTCTGGGTAGCTTTCCAATAGCTTCAAACAGGTTAAAATAAGGTTTAAAGTCTAGCTCTTCCTCCTCTGCAGGTCTGGCTACATGCCAGTCAGCAACCTCTGGATGTAGTCTATTTTCTGCTTGTATTTAGCATGAGTGCTACTGCAAGATGTGCAGAAGACATGCTGCTCCCTCTTCCTCACCAGCCATGAGCACCCCTTTCATACTTGTGCTGTCAGTAAATCAAGGATCAGCTTGGGTTTTATATCCCGATGGAGGGTGTCAAGAATAAATCTAATTTTATAATGGGGGGGGGTGTACGCTCAGTTGGGAAAGTATGAGGATCTGAGTTTCATCTCCAACATCCATGTTCAAAGAAAAAACAAAAAAAGCCTGGTATGTCAGGGCACCTATAATCCCAGCACTGGGGAGGCAGACACGAGCTTGATGGCTGGCCAATTGAGCCTAGCTGGCAAACTCCAGGTTAAATGAGAGACGTGAGACACCCAGTGTTGACCTCCAGCCTAAACACAGATGCACACAAAGCCAGGCATGGTGGGGCGTGCTTGGAATCCATGCACTGAGGGAGCAAGGACAACTACAACAGAGACAGCAAATCGCTGGGATTTCCTAGCCAGTCGGTCTAGCCTGGATGCTGAGCCCAGGTCAGTGAGATTCTATCTCAAAATACAGGGTAGACAGCTCTTTGAGGAAGAATACCTAAGGCTGTCCTCTTGGCCTCCACACGCATGTGCACACATGTGTGCCCCCCTCTCCGCAAATATACAGAGACAGAGACATATGCATATACACACAAAAAAAATTTAATTTTCTAACCGCATTAAAATGTCTGTAATATGTATTAATGGAATTTATTTATTTAATTTAATAGAATTAGAACTCTGTTTCTCACTTATCTCCTAATCTTTTTAGGTGTTTTTCAGAGGCTGCCTTAGATTCTTTTGGAATATGTTTAATAGAAAGTAAATCATACGATAGGAAAACAAGGATGAATTTTCTAAAAGGCATAAATTGTAATCCCAAACTCAGACACAAAAAGGCAGCAGACTAATAAATTTGACGAGGTAGAAATAAAAAAATCCCGGCTGGTTGTGGTGGTATATGCCTTTAAAACTAGCACTCAGGAGGCAGAGGCAAAGGGATCTCTGTGACTTTGAGGACAGCTAGGGCTACATAGTGAGACCCTTTCAAAAAAAAAAAAAAATCCTGTAAGTATATACAGTAAAATAAAAGGGCAAATGAAAAGCATCTGTCCCTTTTATCAAGACAAAATTTTATGGAGAGTTTGCAAAACTTAGATGAGATAAAAGCCCGATAACCTGACAGAAGACTAGACAAGTTCTACAAGAGACAGAGACAAGCCTGGTCCCTAACTTGAAGAAGTAGTACCAAAGAAATAAGGGAAAACAGACAAAGGAAGAGGACCAGAGGAGACAGGACAAGAATTCAGTCAGACACATCAGAGAGCAGAGGACCAGTGAAGAGAAGGGCAGGAAAAGCCACTGGCCTGCAGCCTGGGGAGTCTTTGACGATTTCAGAAGGAAACATTTTAGGGACTAAGGACACCCATAGCTGACCACAGTGGCATATGTCTCCAATTGCCACACTTGGGAGGTTAATGCAGGGGGACTGCAGGTTCAAAACCATCTTAGGTTGCAGAATGAGCTCAAGGCCAGCCTGGGCAACACAGTGAGTGTGAGGCCAGCCGGGCCCATGTCTCAGCAACCCAGCTTAATTGCTTTGCTCATAGCCACAGGCCAAGCATGCTGAGAAAGCTGGGGACTGACATTTGGTTCGTTCAGCACGTGGTTTTACCACTGTGTTACATTCTTAAAGAAGAGGAAGTGTGATTAAATAAAAGCTTAAGGCTTAAAAAAAAAACAACAAAAAAAAAACCCAGAAATCCAACTTCCTTATTGCAATCAAATATTAAAGAAGAACACATATACTGCAGAGACCTGAGTCCTCCACCAGCCTGCCAAGCCTCACGCCAAGCACCATCCACTCTTGGGACCAAGGAAGTGCCCCACCCTTGGAGTAAACTGGCTTCACCTAGTCACGGATCGCCTGTGGTAACAGATTTGCAGACTCAGGTCCAGCCTGTTGGAATGAATTACTCTGCCACCTTCAGGCTGATCTGGTCAGTGGCAGAAGGCAGGAGAGGGAAGGCAAGCCAAACAGAGCTCCTTTGGAGTGGCACCGAAAGCCTAAGAGCATACAGTAGGACCAGCGCTGATGACAATTTACTCAAGTAGTTGCTTCCTGTTGTAAAATGGATTCTGAAGAAAGCAATCCTATGCTCATACATTCTTAATAAAGATGGAAAACTGCTCACCCCTACCTCCTCAGACAAAAGTCTTCCAGAGACGGCGTCAAGTTAGAAGAAATACCTGTCCACGAGGCCTCAGACCACAGCTAATGCCTGGGCCGTGTCCTTTCCTTTCCTCGTTTATCCCACACCAAACGAAACTGTCTGGATTCATTCTTGGAAGGTTTATTTATGGTGCACAGAGACTGTTTATGTGAAGTGGGTATTTGCCTTTCCCTTTGGGGACAGTGTTTAAAACTACAGGGATGTTTCCCTCTCTGGCACTTTCTGCAATACAATTAACAATACTGGATCTTTTTTCCTCTTAACAAATCTGGTTTTTATTTAGGGAGGGGAGGGAAAAAGTAAAGGGTCTGAAGTTTCCCAACAAATTATTTCAAGCCTTTGAGAAGACAGTTTTAGACTTTTTAAATAGTGTCTTTGTTTGAAATTCCCCCTTACCCCCACCGGCCTGCTCTCTGACCATTAAAATGTGGGTTTTCTTCCAAACTAGATTGCTCAATTAAAGCCCTTCTTTTGTAATACCCTAATACTCTAAATGGGAAAGGGACTGCTGTAGGCCACTTTTTGAAACCTTTTAAGGGCTTCTGGCATCTTTTGATCTTTAAAGGTGTGTGTGTGTCAGGGGGGGGAGGGTGCTCATATATAAGCTACCTGGCATTTGAATTTGGTTATGCCATTCTCTTAACTTGTGAACTCCATGCAGATAAAGGAGAGGAGGGTGGGGGTGGAACAAGTGCTTTTGTCTCTGTGTTTGTGAAGTGGAATATTAGCACTCCCTTCTTCTATCAGTCAGGAATCCAATGGAGACAGCAGATGTGGAGCTGCTTTGAGGCCCCCTGAACAGACACCATATCTGGCAACAATGTACCCTCAGTGTAAACCTGAAGAGGCTCCCCTCGGAGATTTCTGACAGCCTCACTCCTGCCTGGGAATCTGGAGAATCAAGGCAATTATTCCTTCAATACCGAAGACAGGGTTACCTTTTAGTCAGACTCTTGTGATTGCTGTTCAGGGAGAGGACTCCATTTCCTAAGTACATGTTTTTAGTGATTATATATTCATCAAAAGGAACATATTGCCCTTTCTAAAAGCTCCTAATAAAGGGATATTACTCTGTTAGGAAACTCTTTGAATAAGTGACATTATCTTATGAGTCCCAGACTCCACTAGGAGAACTCAAGGTACAGTAATATGGTGAGTTCTATAAGCCAAGAGCTAAATTCTGAAGTCCCAATTCCCAGTGCCCTGCCTGAATCCTGAACTAACCACCCAGTGTGGCCCCCAGGTCTCCTTCCATGGCTGTGCTGTATCATTTGTTTAACAGTACTCTGAAAAAACATTCTAGCAACAGAGCACTGAGGAGGCAGTCACTGGAAGGACCCCGTTCACTTCATGAAGAGCACTCAGGGCATCAGTGCCAGGGGTCCAGGAGCTGGGTACTTCCACTGGGAGTGCTCTGAGGGGAATGGTTAGGGTCTGTGCTGAATAAGATCATTTTAAAAACAAGAAGTCTTCTACTTGCAGGAAATGCTTAGCATTTGGTTTGTTGGGCGGAAGCCAAGTATTCTGGGGGAACAGACTTTATCAAACAAACTCATTCCAAAGGCCACATAAGTCAAGTGGATACTTGTGGATATTAGCAAGACAGTGGTTTTCCCATGGCTTTCCCCTCACTCCCAGGCTAATTATAAGTATCTCTGGCCTCCTGGGAAACATGAAATTAAGGCAGGTTAATCAGCAGGGTGGTGAGAGAGAGGTGCCATGCCTTTCTCAGGATGCAGCCCCTGGCTCAGGCTGGCTTTCTCAGCTGCTGTCCCCTACCTGCATTCCTCTCGAGTCATCACTCCTGGAGGCTAACCAGACAACTGTCCCATCACCTGTAGGTCTATTTTAGAAGTTGGGAGTTGGCAGGCCCTGGCACATGAGGCACCCACATATATGTTCTGCTAGGCTCATAAGATTTTTTCTTTCTTTTTTTTTAAGAAACTTGAATTGGCTGCCAACATATAAAAACCAGGAGATCCCACATAAAAATCCAGATTTCCAGCTCCTCCTTAAAAATCTGAAGATTTGGTAGCACTGGGTTGATACTCCCCCACCACAGCAATAGGCTGGAGTAGAGCTGCACAGCCTCTTCTGATGCAGCTGCACTCTGTGCATGCATGCAGAGCCCTGCACACCAAGCCTGCCTTGTAACCTAACCCAGAAACCAGTACTACAGGTTCCCTACTCATCTGCTAGGACCTCAACTATTCCTGTTCAGAGACAGACCTTCTTGGGAGAAGCATGGGCCTCAAGTCTTCTCCTTGCATTCTAGGGGGCAGCACAGCACAATGGAAAATGAGACTTGGCTTTGAATGGCAGCCCTCGCTGTTCCTTAAAATGTTTCATTGCTGAAAATGGAGGTGGTGCTCAGGCCGTATATGTCAAGTACACATCAAGATGGTCAGTAGGAGTGTCACATCCTATGGCTGTGTGAAGTCACATCTCTGAGCTTACAGCCAAGTCTTCCTTGGAGGTGCCAGACTTCCCTAGTGACAAACATCCCAGGACAAACAGGAACTTGGAAGAGAGGAAGAGGGAAATGGGAGCGCAGCTCAAAAGGAAGAGACTGTCCTGGTCCTTCTCTGAAGACCACGAACAGCCCCGGGAAAGAGGTTTCCACTGCTCTGAGGTAAGCCTGGAGTTACCCAGAGAGCAGATGGGTGCTACGTCCTTTAGTGTTCATCCTTTGCAATTATATCAAGCACAATAAACCAGTCCAAATCCTCCAAAAAGTCAGTAACAGAGCTACGTCCTATGAACGCTAATTCCAGACAGAAAAAATCAAGATACTGGAAAGGTCTCAGGGAGAGTCACTCTGGAACACGTGTCTGCTATCAGCTCACCTTAAGGTCCAATGGCAGCTTGTTGGAGGTAAACACACTCAGCTTGATCTGGGGAATGCTGATCTTGAGGTTTTCAAAGTAGTATCGAATTGGCGTTCCCCTCTGCTCTGCTGTCTTTTCATGGAGGTTTTCATCATATTTTTCCACCTCTGGTACAAAAGTAAAAGTAAAAATGTCTTGATTCAAATAGGTGTCACCACTGCAAACCTAAACACAAACGTGACCATCTCTCTCTTCGTTTTCGTGGGCTCAATAATGCATACAGAATCCTGATGCCATTTCTATATAAAAGCAAATTTTTATATTGGTTATCCAAAAGTAGATTAGCTTCCTCTTTTAACCTGTGACTCTGTGCCACCTGGCAGATAGCATCTTGGAGCGCCAAAGGTCACAGGTGTGTCTGCTGGCCACAGACTTTCCAAAACTACTGTTATTATTCCCATGACCCAGGTTCTCTGCATTTATTTCAGGCTATCCGGATAAGGATCTGGAGTGCAGTGGAGCCGAACCAAAAAGAACAATCTCAACAATTAAATAATGCCTCTGAATAATATAACACCTGAAAAAGAACTGGAGCGAGGCCACAAAGAACTCACACAGCTACATCCACAGCTGCATCCTTCCCAAGCGATGGGAATCTGTAAGCAAGGTAATCAAGGTATTGTTTTAATTTGCTACCCATGAGTAAAAAGGGCAGACAAGGGCTAAAACAGCAAAGTACTCTTTGCACCTGAGGCTGCACTGCGTCCATTCAGGAGGTAAGCATCCCCTTACTTCCTGTATCTCCAAAGGAAAACCAGAGAGAATGCACTCAGGTACTTGGTATAACTGTTGTCAGTTCTACTTATAGAAGAAGGACTCTCCAAGGGAGCCCTGCCTATCCACGCTGTCGAACTGGCTACTGAAAGCAGAGGAGGTGCTCCAATGAAAAGCAGACAAGGCCTTTCCAAAAGCCCAAACCCTCTACAGTGCTTGGGAAGGAACTGTTAACAGGAACTTAGAAAACACTAGACAAGCATGGCCCACCAAACTTAAGTTTTCTCAGGAAAGACTTGAAGGCTGCAGGCTTTCAGATGGCTGTGTGGCTACAAATAAACACTGGAGACCAAGCCAAAGAGGAAAACCTGGTGCTAAACTGACAAAATCTGCCTCTTCGCACTTCATGTTTCCCCCTGCTTCTTTCTGCAGTATCAAGGACTGAACCCAGGGCCTCATATATGCGCCATACATGTTCTACCACTGAGCAAAATCCCCAGCCAATCCAAAAGACATTTAAAACTTCATTCTGTTTTGTGTTGCTGGAAATTTAAAGCTGAATTCCAAATCTAGGGATAAATAACAGAAAAATAACAAATATTTTTCTTACATTGCGGGTATGTTTACACATGAATACACACATATTCCCACGGATATTTCAGGCTCAATATTTAGTTCAGGTTTCAAAAAGCTGAGCCAGGAAGATCATGAGTTTGAGGGTAGTGTGGGCTACATAGAATGGCTTGGGGTTAACAGCACTTACTACTTCTCCCAGTTCTCAGCACCCATGTTCGGCAGCTTACCAACACCTGTAACTCCAGCTCCAGGGAGGATTCAACCCCCTCTTTTGCCCTCCGTGGACACGTACACACATGTGGTACACACATGCACATACACACACACACACACACACACACACACACACATACAAATAAATCTTAAAAAACAGGTTGAACATTATGCATTACTGGCTTCTCTCTTAGCTGTAGATGTGGTCCCAAGGGCAGGAGGAAAGGCCTTGATCAGCAAGCTAAAACAAAGACAACAGTGAAGTTCTTTCCTGGAAATTGAGGTTTTTCTGGTAGTGTATTTGACTCAAAGGAGAATACAGTAACAAGAAACCTTTGTAATGACATTACTGCACAAGGGTATGGATGTCAGAAGTCAATGAATTGAGGACAATTTTTGTTTTTCTGAACTAAACCAAAGGAACTGCCAAAGGGATTTCTGATTCTTGGCTCTGACTCTGTTTTATAAACAAAGGTTGGAAACAAAGCAGTCTGCTAAATGATGAACATCATTCCGTTATCCCAGAGCAACGGGCTCAAAGAATGGAAAGCAGAGAGGAAGAGTGCACTGTGTCCCAGTGGCCAACTGCTCAACTGGGACACCAAAGACCCTCTCGGGCTGCCTAGTTGGTGGACATAACTTGGACAACAAGCAATCTTGAAAAGGGAATGGCCGAATCGCAAACCTTAGCTTGCTAGCTCAGGCTATGAGGTTTGGAGCCAGCTTGGTTGGCATCCAGGGACTAACATATGCTGTTGTGGGCCAATCCCAAACAGAGGCAGAGTGTTCAGCTTACCTGATTCTGCTTGGTCACAGCCAAAGAAACTCAGCAGCTTGAGCAACAGCTTCTCCTCAATTTGTACTGTGAATCTCTGCGCCGTGACCATCAGATGCTAGAGAGAAAGAAATTCTGGTTTACAGGTGAACACTAGAACATGTGTGTCACTAAGACCCCAACAAGCAAGGCTTAGGGGGCTGCAGTTCCAGCTACTAGGGAAGCTGAGGCAGGAGGCTTACAGCATGCAAGGCCCTGACTCTAAATAAATATCCCTAATGCCATGGCATGGTTTCTTTACTCGTGTGATTTAATGAGAAAGTCAAATGATTTCTGGCTCACCTCCCTTTGCCTTGTTACAGTGAACCAGAATTCCAATGTTCAGTAGACGCTTTGCCATGCCAGGGTGCTGTGCTCAGACCTCAGCAGCTCATTTAAGTTGCATGACTGGGCCTGTGGTGGAGGGCTGCAAGCAGGCTTGGTGCCAACAGCATTAGTGATAAAGAACCAGAAAGAAGGCTCCCACTTTTACAGCTGGCTTATACCTGGGGACCTCTCCAGGTCAGAGAGCTTTTTTGTCTTTTGAACTCTCTGTTTTTATAAACAACTTGGCTGTTTACACAGCATGGTGTCTGTCCCAAGGTCAGACCCTTCATAGCTCTGTTTCAGTATCTCTAGCCTGCTCAGTCTTTGAAACTAGATGGAAGCAGTCTAGAAGATACCTCTTCACCCTGATGAAAGACGACTCTGGTCTCTGTGGGTTCGGACACAAGTTCAACTTCAAGGTCACTGAAAATACAACCAAGGATACAAGGTGGTCTTATTCATTTTCCTAAGTCCCATGTGACTTGGCCCTAGAGATCCACCTCTATGCACACCCTGTGCTGCTGCTCTGTGACCTGGCTGTGAGAGAGAAAGTCTGTGTCTTACATGCCATGCCCCCAGCCTCCTCGCCAGCCCACCTTGTAGATGTTGGTCAGCACGCTCTTACTGGGGAACTTCACTGCGTTGACTTGCACAGCAGGGCCCGTCTCAATGACCTCATTCTCGTTGCTCAGGGGGGTCACATAGAGCATGAAGGGCTGAGTGGTGCCAATGAGCTGATTGTCCACCTGGGGCATGAAAAGTCAACAAAACACAAAACAAAACCAGACAAATTACTGAGTTGCCATTTTTACCTTTGACTGATGCTTTCGATATGCTATTCAGAGTCCAGTGGCCATTCTGCTTCCTCACAGCAACTACACAAACATTCTCACCAAAGACCGGTGGTGGTGGTGGTGGTGGTGGTGGTGGTAATGGGCAAGACGGTGCACACCTGAAACCCCAGCACTTGGAAAGAAAAGGCAGGAGGACTGACAGCCTGAGGTCAGCTTGGACTACACAGTGAGTCTGTGTTTCCAAAATAATGGGTCTGGCGAGGTGGCTCAGAGGGTAAAGGAGCTTGTTGCCAAGACTGACAACCTGAGTTCAATGTCGTTTCTACTATGTCCCAGCAGTGGTGCAAGAGCTGGTGCTGCCGATCCCTCTGTGGCCCTCAAGTACAGGGAGCAGGAGCCTCTTGGTACTTTTTCTACCTCTTTCTTGCCCCTACAGTGCACTCTGCAGAAAGCAGCCAGAGTACAAATTCATGCTTGAATCATCTTCCTGAGCTCCTAGTGTTCTCTCTAGAGTTTGCTCATTCTCTGCCTTGAAGCTTTGGCTCAGTTCTCAGGAAGCCCTTCCCAGGCCACTCATCTAAGGTACAACCATCCCTTGCCATTCCTTCAGCGAGTCACCACAGGGTGTCAGTGTTCATCATGTATGTACTGACGCCCTTCCTAGGTGTTAGGTCTGGGAAAACAGAGACAACATGTTTTCAGTCACAGCTCTGTCTCCAGAGCCAAGACAGTACCTAGTACACAGCTGCTGCTCCGTGAGAACTCACTGGCTATAGGCATCACTCCCTAGCTGATCCAGTATGTGGAACCGTGCTATAACCTTGCTCTTCGACTGCTCTACCCTCTTTTGTCCTTTCCCAAAGTCAGAAAAACGCTCTGAAATCCAAAATGCTCTAAAATCCAGAACTTTTGGAGGGGAGAATTCCATACCATGAAACTGTTTCATGCATAAACGTGCTAAAAGTATTATAGAAAAGCACTTCTAGGCTATGTATATTAGGTCTTGTGAAATGTAAACAAGCTGCACATTTAGACCTGGATCCCATCCCAAATATATGCAAATATTCCAAAATCCAAACTCTGGAACACTTCTGGTTCCGAGCATTTCAGGTCAAGAACCCTCTGCCTATACAAGGTAGCTGAGAACAACTGACTCTGCTTTCTTCTCTAAATGAGACTCAGTCCTTCCTGCGAATAGGGCCTGTATTTCCTACTTTAAAAAGATGTCCCCAGCACTGTTATAATAGTAAAGCCTGAAATCTATTTATTTTCTCCACATTTGGGGCAGAGAGACTCTTGGGATTGAACCCTGAACCTCTTACATTTGAGGCAAGTGCTGTACCACTGAGCTCATAACATCTACTTGCCCTGTGATTTGAAGCGGGTCTGGAACTTGATCTCAGAGATCCGCCTGCCTCTGCCTCCTGAGTGCTGGGATTAAAGGTGTGTACCACCACGCCCAGCTTGAACATTAATTTCGAATTCATGGATTTCTGATGCTATCTTTAATTTTTTCTTGTTTGTGTTTAGTGCCCTCCATCTTTATGTGTCTGTGTGTGTGTTCATGGGTATAAATGTTCAGTCCACATTTGTAGTCAGTTTCTGATACCTGAGTTCACTGTTCTAAGTCCTTTTTTACTAAACAGAAGATGTGGGGTTGGGGATTTAGCTCAGTGGTAGACCGCTTGCCTAGCAAGTGCAAGGCCCTGGGTTCGGACCTCAGCTCCGGAAAAAAAAAAAAAAAAGACAAGATAACAGAAAATGCAGTGCTGTAAACGTGTGCCACTCCACAAACACGGGTGCTGTTTACAACAGTTCAAAGGATTTGCTACCTTCGGTTTTGATCCTGTCTTTAATCTGAGTTACTTATAAGTATGTAATCTTCCAAGTAGTCATGGGGATTTTCCCAATTATCTCTCTATTATTGCTACTCTAATTCCACTGTGGTTGAAAATACTGAATGTCTTTTTGACTTCTTGAGACCTGTTTATAGCCCAGACTATGGCAGGCAGGCCATGCTGCTCGAGCCACCATCCACCACCGAGCACATCCCTGACCACCAGCCAGTCGCTCAAAAGCAGTGTCAAAATCCTTGGCTGTAATTGTTCATCTGTTTCTTTCACGTTTTCTTCCATGTATTTTTCTTTACTATTTGTGTGTGGATGTGTATGTATGTATTTACTGTGTGTGCATGGGTGCACACTACAGTGTGTGTGGAGGGCAGTGTTCTTTCCTTTCACCATGTGGGTCCCAGGTATCACACTCAGGTCTTCAGGCTTGGCAGTAAGCACCTTACTGGATCTCGTCCATGTGTTTTTGAAATTCTATACAGGTGTGTTCAACTCCTAGTTTACAGGCTGCATTCTGTCAAGGACAGCTATGAATATAGTGCAACACAAAATCAAACTTAAGACAGGAGATTTTGTGATTGCTTTCTTTTTTTTAAAGCTTTAAATTGTGTGTGTGTATGTGTGTGTCTGTGTGTGTCTGTGTGTCTATGTGTGAGAATGTACATGTGAGTGTAGGTATCCTCAGAGGGCAGAGCCATCAAATTCCCCTTGGAGCTGGAGTTAGAGCTGCCTGATGTGGGTTCTGGGAACTGAACTTGAGTCTTTTGGAAGAACAGTAAGTGCTTTCAACCACTGAGCCATCTCTCTAGACCGACCTACCCTCCCTCCCTCCCTCTCTCCTTTCCTTCTTCCCTTCCTTTCCCTTCCCCTCCCTCCCTTCCTTTTATAACTCAATTGCACAGTTCTCAAGCAAGAGTTCTGTAGATGACACATGTCACAATGTCAAAAGGTTGGAGTCTATGATTAGGCATATCAATGCTAACGTGTCATGTCCTCTTGATTAATTAATTCTCATATCATTAAGAAATTACCTTCTTATCCTTGCTAATCTTTGCTCTGAGGTTTGTTCTGACATGAATCAGTACAACTCCTACTTCCTTACTTCCTTACGACGAGTCGGTGGAGTATATCTTTTTCCGTTTTTGTTTTTTCTGTTGTTATTTTTGTAGACAGGGTCTCCCATGTAGCATACAGTGATTTTGAACTTGTGATCCTCCTGCCTCAGTCTCCTGAGTGCTAGGATTATAGTCCCACTGATGTGTACCTTGTGCTGGTGACAACTGGGCCTTGAATTTCACACGGTCTGATCTACATTGAGCTGACAGCTAATCGATGCCATTAAGTTTGCTATTCATTCCATCTGTGGTTTCCCCAGTCTCTGTCTTCTCCTGGATTACCTGAGCACTTTTTATAATTCTACTGAATACCAATTACCTACAACTATTACTATTTTTCAGAGTTGGCAGTATTTCTAATACATTTGGGTACATTACTGACATCATAACCACTTCATGTGTAAAAGTACAGTGACATACTTCCATTTCACCCCTCTAGTCTCTACACTATTGTTAAGCATTTTACTTTTATATGAGGAATAGATTCCAAAACATGGTGCTGTTAGGTCTGTCTAAGCAGCTTCTGTCTGGCGGAGGCTCACTTAGGAAGCACAACTCTGCGTTTAGCTCTGTGATAACTTCAGGTTTCCCTCTCTACTTTGTGCTGATTCAGATTCCACTGGTGCCATTTTCTGTCTGCTGAATGATGTTCTTTGCCATTTGGGACGCTGTGGTTTGTTGATAATGAATTCTATCATTTCTCTGCCTAAAAACCTCTTCACTCTTGGTTTTGAAAAGAGTCTTTTCAAATCTTTCTGGGAGATTTCTAGAATGTAGTTCTCTGCCCACCTTCTTCTTAAAGATGTGACTCCCATCTCTCACCCTGCATTGTTCCCGGCAAGAAATCTATTGTCATCTATTTGATCCTTTGTGCACAGTGACTTTACCTATGAAGGGCTTTACTGATGGCCTTGAGTAACCTGACTATGGTGTGCCTCAGTAGCAGCAGGTTCCAAGACAACTGCACCCCAATTCCAAGAATGGTCCAGTCCAATATAAAATAGTGTTAACATTTGCACATAGCCTCCCACACACCTTCAACAGGCTCTAAGTGACTTGGAGTACCTCATGCAGCATAAACGCTATGGAAATAGTCGCTATACTTTGTTTAGGAAATGCTAAGGAAAAAGGGTTATAGATATTCAGCACAGACTCAATTTTTTAAAAAGTCTTTCTGATCTGGGGTTGTCTGAATTCTCAGATGTGGAACCATGGACATGAACTGCAGTCCTATCAAGCTGCCTATGATATACATCCAGTAGCATTTTCATTGCAATTTCATTTCTGTTTTTTAGCTTTCTACTTGATGTTTTGAATACACAGAATACCAGTTCTAATAACAGTTCTAATGTCTTCTGAAAGTTCTAACAGCTGTGGCAGCACTGGGTCCATTCTGAAGGGTTATTCTCCTTGTTCAGGTGCTTTCCTGCTCACTCACACACTCAGCAGTTTCTGATGGGCTACAGACTGTGTCTTTTCCCTTGTTGGGCGTTGGAACCTCTTGTATTCTAGTAAATCTTCTTGAGCCGTTTCAGGGACATAGTTAATTTCTTTGGAAACGTTGATCCTTTCACAACTTCCTTTTATGATTTGCAAGGCAAGATCAGAGCAGTGCTCAGTTTGGGGCCAATTAACCACAGAGGCAAGACTTGCCTGAGACTATTCTCAACCTCCCATCACACTCCAGGGTTTCCAGTCTGACTGGAGGGGACAGGCACCATCACAGCCCGTGAGGGCAGCAGGCGCGGTGGGCAGCAGGTGCGGCTCAGAGTCTCCTGGATGAACAGCTTCTGTACAAGGATCAGTACTCTGCAGAATCTCTTCCTGTGTGCACTCTCTCATGGACACACTACCTAGACAGAGCTGTCCTGGTCTCTATGGATGCTCAGTTCTGCCTTCTCAATGCATCCACTCTGCAGGGCTCTGTTGTCTTCTCTCCCAGTCCTGTGGCTTGGAAAGTTCTCAAGCTAAGTAAGCCGAGGGTTCACCTCTTTTATTTGCTATCTCACTGAAGTCACTGATCTCTGAGGTCTGATGTCCTGAAGCTGCTGCCTCCTTATTTTTTTGTGGATTTGGGGCTTGCCTCCAGTGGGAGAGTGAAGCTGGTCTCAGTTATTTCATCTTGCCTAGAAGTACAAGTCCAGACCTGGCTGTTTATCCCTATGATGAACCTCAACTCCTCCAATGACAGTTATACAATTCCCTGTTCTTCTTTTTCTATTGGTAAGATGAGAAACTTGGTGCTAGCGAGTGGTCTGACGATCCTAGTTACACAACCTGAGTTCAGTTCCCAGAACCCATGTAAAGGTGTAAGGAGAGAACAGACACCACAAAGCTGCCCTCTGACCACCACACACATACTGTGGCATGGCTTCCTCCCATTACCCCTGCCATAAACACACCCAGTAATAAAATTTTAAAAATTAAAAGATGGAAAACTTTGAGTTTTTTGACTAAACTATTTTCTAAATTATTTATGTACCAGCTAGACTATCTGGAATTCTTCTGTATAAAAAAATTAGGGGCTGAAGAGATGGCTCAGTGATTAAGAGCACTGACTGCTCTTGCAGAGGACAAGGTTCAATTCCCAGCACTCACATCCTGGTTAACAACTGTCCCTAACTCCAGTTCCAGGGGATATGATGCCTACTTCTGACCTCCATGGGCAATGCACTCATACATATAATAAAAATAATAAATAAATTTTTAAAAATTTTATAAAATATTTTATTTATTAATTTTATTTTACGCATATGCATGTATTGTCTGCATGTAGGTAAGTGCACCCATGTTGTGCAATGCTCGCAGAGGACAGAAGAGGCCGTCGGATCCCCTGGAACTGGAGTTATGGGCAGTTGTTAGCTGCCATGTGGGTGCTGGGATTTGAATCCTGGTCCTCTGAAAGAACAGCCAGTGTTTTTAAACACTGAGCCATCTCTCCAGCCCCTAAAATATTTTTTTAATTAGATTTTTAAAAAAACTATTAAGACAAAAGTGGGTAGAAATTACAGGCTGATTCTTTTGAAAAACCATAACCAGGTATTTCCTCTAGGGGCTGGAGAGAAGGCTCAGCAGTGAAGACTACATATTGCTCTTCCGAGAACCCAAGTTTGCTTCCCAGCACTCATGCTGGGCAGCTTACAGCCACCTGCAACTCCTGCTCCAGGGGGATCTGACAGCTCTGGTCTCCACAAGCACCAGCACTCATATGCACATATACACACAGAGATACACACATACACATAATTAAAAAGAAATCTATTTTTTTTAAAAAAGGCAAAAAAGATACTTTCTCCAAAGCACTGAGTGTTCCGGAACACCAGACACCAAACCTGGATGAACACTCAACATGAGAACAAGACTCCTCTACCCAGTACCTGGACATCCTGGATGCTGAGCTCAAGCATGTGACTGGTTGCCAGCTGGGTGTAGTGGACACTGATTCCCGTTAGACTTGCAAAGACCAGTTCTTCTGGGACTTTATTAATTAAAGAGACACCAATTCCACCTTCCAACCGCACAAGCACCTGAAGGAAATCAAACATTGCCAACTGTTTAAAACTGGTAGCCAGGAGTCCCTGGAAATGAAAGCTTTTGATTCCTCTACTCTTTGCTCCCTCAAAGCCTTTTGCTTTAGAGATACCCCCCCACACCAGGCCAGAACTCTGAAGGGTATAAGGACACCTCACCCAGAACACCCAAGGTGCTGTTCAAAGCAGAGTGAGATTGTTCCAGAATCTTTCTCCCTGTTTGGGATGTGAACTCCTAACTGGCAATTCAGTGTACTTCGACAGCATTTGACACAGTGCCTTACACAGGTATTTGATTTAAAAACATGCTTTACTGAACAGATTACATAAGGTTGCTTTTTCATGCAAACTTGTCACTTTCTTCCCAAAGAGGTCAGATAGGGGGAAAAATCAAGTTTTCTTATTCTTTTAATACTATTTAAACTCGGATCATTTAGTTTCCTTTTTTGTCACCTTACTTTAGCAACATTTCTTACTCTGTGATCCACCTAAGCTCTAGGAATCACTCACGTAACTTCAAATCACACAGTTGCACTGTGTTAACAGAACAGTAAGCACAGGGCAGTGACAGCCCACACTCAGAATTCACTCAGGGAAGAAAGAAAACACAATTGCAGAACAAAATTCTCAACCAATTGCTGATTATGAAAATAAATTTGTAGCATTTAAAACTTACTTCCTGGGTTGGTGAGATGGCTCAGTGGGTAAAGGCACTTGCCACCAAGCCTGACGACTTGAGCTCCATCTCCAGTACACCACATGGTGGAAGGAGAGAACCAACTCCTGCAAAGTGTCCTCTGACCTCCACTCATGTGCATATACACATACACACACACACACACACACACACACACACACACACACACAGAGTAAATGTAATCTTTTTTTAATTTATTTTTTATTTTATTTTTTCTGTATACGTGTATTGCCTGCATGTAGGTAAGTGCACCCGTGCCATGAAATGCCCGCAGAGGTCAGAAGAGACTGTCAGATCCCCTGGGATTGGAGTTATGGGCAGTTGTTAGCTGTCATGTGGGTGCTGGTATTTGAACCTGGGTCTTCTGCAAGAACAACCAGTGTTCTTAACCACTGAGCCATCTCTCCAGCCCCTTTAAAAAATTTAAATGTGCTCTGCTTCCCTGGGCCTGCAGGACCTGCAGGCCTCTCAATGGGGGCTTATACTGAGTTCAATATTGTATAACTGTATTAATTCAACTGTGAACCTAGAAACTTACAGCCACTTGTGAAAGAGATGTACTCTTGCTCTGGAGTGTGTTATTGAATATGTTAAAGCTGTAATGAAATGCTTCTTCTAATCATGTAGTTATTAAAAAATTTTTAATTGAAAAAAAAATTTAAATGTGCCAGGAGTGGTGGTACACATCTTTAATCCCAGCACTCGGGAGGCAGAGGCAGGCGGATCTCTGTGAGTTCAAGGCCAGCCTGGTCTACATAGGGAGTTCCAGGCCAGCTGGGGCTACAGGGAGACCCTGTCTCAAAAAGATTAAAAAAAAAAAAAAAAATTTAAACATACTTCCAGTTCCTGCTCCGTGTCTGGATTCCTTAGTTTCTGCAGCTCTTGCTCAGTAATGGGAAGTTCCTCTACTTCATATGATGAATGGTCACTTTTCCGCTGGCAGAAATCTGTTATCTGAAGTCAAATGAAACACAAGAGGGTTCACACATCCATGCCAACTGTGTAGGTCAGGAGTCACTCTATGCCAAGTCCCATGGAAGAGAATGGTTTCCCATGGCTAAGGCAAGATGTGGACAATAATGAAGCAAGTGTGGTTCTGAGTCCTGACGGCACTCTCCAGCTAGACACCTTGGGCCTCTGCAGAGCGGGTCAGGACCCTGCAGTGTGGTCATTTTTGCTGTGAGTAGATGGCTCTGTGAAGTGGTATTAGTGGGCATGGTGTGGAGTGTGATGTGCTGTGTCAGAATGGTCACATGACATTCCAATGTCCTATTTCTCTAATCACACTAAGACTGCTAAATCCACATCTCCAACACAGATCTGGTCTTGAGCTCCAGACATTGCCACACAGAATCATGAAAGTACTCAAGCTCAGCAGAAGCCAATGCAATTCCTCTGCCTTCTGCTTGGTGGTGTGGACTCCCACGTGTTGCTCTGTGTGGCCTCGGAGGCTATCCCTGACTCAAGCCTGGCCCCCACACTCAGTCACTAATCACTAAATTGGCTTTCTTTGGATTTGCCCCTTTCCATCTTCCCCAGGCATACCTTGCACTTTGCTCCACAGCATCATCTCTGCCCCACATCACTGCCAGAACCTCAGTTGGGCTCTCTCTGCTTTGAGTCTTTTCCTACAGCAACTTTACAAGCTGCAGCCAATGTGGTCATCTCAAATAAATCCTGATCCTGTCAACTCCTGATTGCCTTGGAAAAACCACTGTCTCTACAATGCATCTTACTATGCACTGTGCTCAGCATTATCTTCTTTAATTCTTATACTTTTTAGACAAGGTCTCACTATGTAGCCCAAGCTGGCCTTAAACTCATAGTGATCCTCCTGCCTCAGCATCCTGAATGCTGAGATTACTTACACTTTGCTTATACTTCATTCTTACATTTATGTCCCCTCTAGCTCTCATAACAACTTTATGGATAGCCCCATGTTTCAAATGACGACAGCATACCCTCACATCCAGCATAGATACGCTCAAGAAATACTTGTTGAATGACTGACTATGTGGAGGGGGAAAGGACATAAATCTTGTCAGTTCTTCTGAATTCTCACCTGGAGTGCTCTAGTTGGTCCATCTGGGATGACTCTGATGGATAACATTCCAGAACCAGGCCTCATTTTTTGGTTAATAAACTGTTGTTCAGGTGGAACTGGTCCCAAAAGCTCCACAGATGAGTCAGGACCAAGAACAACTTCAGCTCCATCAAACAATCCAGAAAGCCCTCCTTTAGCCTAAAAGACATTGAAGTAAAGATGTTCAAGAAAAGGCCAAAGTACAGACTTTCGACAATTTAACATGTTGTCTTAAAGAAGTGACTGAGTTTAAGTTCTCTTTCGGAGAATCATGATCATTTAGGACTTGTTCAGTCTTGCAGAGGAAAATAGTAGGATTGTGTAAAATGGGAAGTTTACAGCATCAATGTGGGGAAACACACATGTACACAAGAGATCATTTCATGTATAAAATATATTGGTTTATTCTACTTTTTTTTTTGGTCTTTTTTGAGACAGGGTCTCCCAGAAGCCCCAGCTGGCCTGGAACTCACTAGGTAGACAAAGCTGGCCTTGAACTCACAGAGATCCACCTGCCTCTGCCTCCTGAGTGCTGGGATTAAAGGCGTGCGCCACCATGCCTGGCTACCTTTTGTTTTTTTGAGGCAGTCTCCCTGTAGTCTCAGCTGGCCTGAAACTCACTCTGTAGACTAGGCTGGTCTGGATTGTGTAGAGATCTGCTGGCTCTGCTTCGTTAGTGCCAGGACTAAAGGTGTGCCACCACACCCAGCGTGGCTTAATCTACATTAGAATCAATTTTAATAACTGAAAAGTCTTTTTAAAGTAGCCAAAGTCACCTTTGTTTCTTTGAGTATTACTGTCGAGGTTTGCCTGAAAACCCAAAATACTGAAAATCAAACAAGCACCCCTGTCGCTCCGATTTTCAATAGAAAGCAAACTGGAAGGGTGAAACTCCCCAAGGGCTGACACCTAAGCAAACCACCCAGATATCCAACAGCTGGTGCCTCTTCTAAAATGCAATGCATTTAGGAACATAGTTTTGCAAGTTTTGGGAAAAAAACCTAATTCTTCCGTGTGTCCCACATGTAGGTCACCAGGATGAGGCTCATGGAAAGCAACATGGGCTACAGAGGACAAATGTTTCAATTCTTTTGTCTTTCAAGACAAAACCATGTTGCCTGGGCCGGCCTGGAGCTCACCATCCTCTCACCTCTGCCTGCTGTGTGCAGGGATTCCGGGTACACACTACCATGCCTGACCGTTTGCTGGTTTTTAAATAATGAGTAGTGAAAATGAAGCATGGAGCTGGCTTATAGGATACAAAGAATGAGTCTTGGAACCAGTAAGTTAGATAATCCATACATAACATAGTGAGGGCAGGCAGCATCAGAAAAGGCTTCATGCCTTCAGTGGTCTTTAGCATAAGACTGAAACAAACTGGCTTCCCTGCCCCAGATACATTCTGCTCTCCTAAATACTGTGATTCCAGGGTTCCTCACAGCAAAGAAATGATTAAATAGATTTAGGAAACAACAAACACCCAAAAGGGATTTAGAGGAGAAAAGCACTCGAAGAAAATTAGAATTACATAGACTTAAAAAAAGAGAAAGAAAACAACCAGAAGTCAAGTCAGGGTCAGACCTGGAACCCACCAATTACAACAAGCCCTCTCTCGCCTCTAGAAGCCTGAATTGTACTGCTAATTGACAATCTCAAATCCACTCCAGATGTGCACTCCACATAAGTAAGCAGCTTGCCTTTGATGAGAAAAGCTCGGGGTGACAGAGATAAAGAAAATAAATCTCACCAAGTAGAAGAGGATCCTTATGGCCTTACACACTGCCCTGGACAAGTCTCCCCACACAAGGACAGCCTGACTCCACCAGGGAGAGAAATACTAAGTGGGCTCCATCACAGGCCTGATCCCAAGAGTTTCCCTTTCTGCAAGGCACAGGCTGGGACAGCTGTGCAGTCACCTTCCTGCTCTGCTTCATCTGCCACCCCCGGAGCTGCCCTCCCAACTGCCCATGTAGGTCCATGGGCTCATGACCAACCCAAAGCAAGAAAGGGCAGAAAACTGAAACTCTTGGTAATTTTCCAAACATGTATTTGCTTATGAAGTACATGGAAATATGTTATGCAACAGAATGGCTGAGTTGAGGACAGAGGAAATTGTCTAGCAGTTGTGACTGTGATGTTTATGCTACCATAAAATGCTTATTTTGACACCATGAAGGATGCAGCAATACACAAAACCAAGAGTGTATCAGCCCATGACCAACTCTTGTATCTTATAAAAATCTGCTTTAGAGTGTGGGTCCTTGGACAGGACTCCTATATTAAACTTCACCCACCCAGGGCTCAAGGACCATTGCGGAAGAGGGGTCAGAAAGATTAAGAGTCAGGGGACGTGGTGCATGATCATATGGAAACAAGAGTCTTACAGGCTCCTGAGACCTTGTTCATATGAACCTACAGCAATGGTAACAGCATGCACAAGACCCATGCAAACTGAAGCAAACAAAAACACAGCATAGAACTATGGAAATGGGCAGCAGGCCCCAATCTTAGCCAAATAACTATTGAGCAGTTGATTACTGCTGAGTGAGGAAGAGTTGATTTTCTTTAAGGGAGGAACTCTAGATAGGATGTCTAGACCCCAGTGGATGAACTTGCACTGAGAGACATCTGGAGACACTACCTGGACTCAATAGGCCTTAACATAAATGACAGAATGAATGAAATCCAGTGGGGGGGGGGCTCTGGGAGGGTGCCGATGGGGACAGGGGTATAAAGATGATTAAGACGTCGTGTTTGAGATACACAAAAATTCAATATAAATATACAACCCCACACCCCAAATCTGCTTTAGCTTCAGGGGTCTTAAACTAGTCCACCTACCTTAGCGTTGGGCTTCTAGTAGATTATTTTAATTTCTTTCTTTTAATAAGTACATGGATATTTTATGTCATCAGGGACAAAAATGCAGAGAAAGAAAAAAGGGAGGGAGGGAGGGAGGGAGAGACCACCACCCAATGTAACTATCCTAACACTCTTGTGCATATCATCTTTAATAACACTTCCTGCAGAGCTGGAGAGAAGGCTCATCTATTCCTACTGCTCTCACAGAGAGCCCAAGTTTGCCTCTTAGCACCTACACTGAGTAGCCACTACCACCTGCAAGTCCAGCCCCAGGGGATCTGACACCCTCTTCCAGGCTGCTCTCACAGAGAGCCCAAGTTTGCCTCTTAGCACCTACACTGAGTAGCCCACTACCACCTGCAAGTCCAGCCCCAGGGGATCTGACACCCTCTTCCAGACTCTGTGGGCACCTGCATTCACACATGTATATATTCCCACATAGGTACACATAGTTAAAAATTAAATGTTTTTAGAAGACCACTCTCCATGTAATAACACAGATGCATAGTAGCCCCTTGATTGCCTTTAACAAAGGTAGAGTGACTGAAGAGTATGGATGTGTGATTAACTTTTCCCACTGACCAACTCATTGTATGTCACCTAGATGAGACTGTTTTTAAGAAAGCTCAACCCATTTGAGCTGCAGCTGAGGTTATCAAAAGCTACTGACCTGGACAACCAGCCCATGCAAGCCACAGGTCAGTTTGCCCTCTCGGAAACTCCACGTCTGTGTTGTGCTGCGCCTGCGGTCTGGCTTCCTTAGCATCAGCGGCTCATACCTGGAGAGAGGAATGCAATGAATTCTCTGGCGTCAGCAAGTCCTGCCTGAAGAGAATGTGAGAACCAGGATATACTCCTCCTCCTTCAGGTTCCCCGCCCTGCAAATCTAACAGGCAAGCCCGCGTCAGTGGCATGGTAGTTGGAGCCTCTCCATGAGGAGGGAGGACTGAACAGAAAAAAGGTTCTGAACGGGTCCCTGAAGCCTTGCAGTGGCAGGCATTGTGAGGTTTGGGAAGGGATGTCTACTGAGCAGCTAAAGCCTTCTTGACAGACATTTCTATTTCATTTTTCAATTCTTTACTTTGTATTTAACTATTTTGGAAATAAGGTTATCAACTGAAAACAAATATACAGATTTTATGGAAAAACTAAGACGCAGACAAATCAAGTAACTTATCAAACTAAGATAACTTGCTTAAGCTTACTAGGCTGACTCTAATCCAGGGAGTTACTTACAAAAACACCCCAGAATAGTCTCACTAAATTAATTTTTCTTAAATGATTCAACAACAGGAAATTTTAACAATAGAAAACAATAGAACAATAGGAAATCTAAATACAAACTGCTGACTTCTCGGGAGCAAGAGAAGACGGCGTTCCCGTGAAACGCTCACTCATTTCCCAGGAAATATTTTACTTTACCACATTTCTTTACGTCTGCATGGGCACTTCATAATGATTTTTTAAGAAATTAAATGAAAAGTCCAACATTCATGATTGAGAATTTGACAGGTTTCAGCTATTAAGGAAAACATATAAATATAAAAATTTAATTTTTAAAAGCTTAAGGACAGTTTTATTAGAATTTAAAGGAAAAACCTCCAGGGCAGGCAAACTAAATCTCAGCAGGTGCCCTGAGGAGGAGAAGAGGAGAGAAGGGGGAAAGGCCGTGTTGTTTTAAGCTGGCAGAGAGGTCGGACACATGGTGGACCAGCGGAAGGGAGCTTTAGACAAAGTAAAGAAACCCAAAATGTAGGGACAGCTGAGTGCTAGGGAAAGCATGCTTAGAAAAGAGAAGGAAGGAAAGCAGAGGTCATGCTTTTCTGAAGAATCAGAAAAGTGGGCAGATTACAGTGTCCGTAGCCTACAAGCTACTGCCAGAAAGACACATTCTTACTTACAAATATAAAACACAAATTCTTACAAGGGTTTACGGAACTCTTATTGTGGGGTGGAATTCCTCAGTCTCAGTGAGCTTGACTCAGAAGTCCCCCAGCAAATTACCTGTTGTCTGTCACAGCAGCCAGTCCAGCAATGTCTAGGATGGCTGACCCCTCGCTGGAGCGCGCTGCTGAGGGCTTGTTGGGGTTGTGAGGAACTGCAGAGCCCTCGTGGGCCAGCATTCCTGCTCCCGTCATCCTCCAGAGCTGAGAGCGCTTTCCTGGTTCCTGATGGGAAACACAGAGACTGAAGGTGCCATCACATGTGGCCCCAGCTAGCTTTGCACCTTAAGAGCTTCCTGTGAGGGCTGAGGAAGTCTCCAGTCAGAGCCGGACTTAGACACATCATATAAATACTAAAACACATAAAGTATGCTAGATTCCCATTTTAAAGTCAACTTTATTATTCCCATGGTACATGATGTCTATGTTTGAGTGCCAGCATGTTGTGTGCCACAGTGTGTGTGTGATCAAAGGATAATCTGTAGGAATTGGTTTTCTTCTCCCACTGTGGCATCGAGGGATCAAACTCAGGTCATCAGGCTTATGGGATAAGCACTTTAACAAAACAATCTCAAGGCCCATACGCTAAACTCCTGAACCAAACAACCCAAAACTACAAATAGTATAAATTTTTTTTTAAAAAACCATTCCTTTTTTATATCTAGTATTTTCCCTTTAAAAATAAATCTGAAGGTTCAGCAATATTCTACCTTGGCTATATTCCCATGGTCACCACTGCTTCAGATGCCTTCAGACACCTTGACCTCAGAGAAGGGGTCATTATATGTGAGACAACATCTAACCATTGGCAATCCTGTCACCTGCAGAAAAGCAGACTCGCCAGAAGTGGTCCACCCCTTCTAGTGTTCATGATGGTACATATTATACCACATTGATGCCAAGGTTTACAAGTTGATTCCATTCACATATTAACTTGTTTTTAAAAAATATTTTATTATTTTTATTTTGTGTGTATATGTATATACCTGCATATATGTAAGGGCACCTGTGTCATGCAATCCCTACAGAGGACATAAGAAGATGTTAGATCCCCTGGAACTGGAGTAACAGACAGTTATTAGCCACCATGTGGATGCTGGGATTCAAACCTGGGTCCTCTTCAAGAGCAGCCAGTGCTCTTAACTGCTGAGCATCTCTCTAGCCCCTGATTATTAAAATGGTTTTATTCAAAGGTTATACTTAGTTGATTGCTTTTAAATTTTCAACACATTTTTCTTTGCTGGAATATTTAAATACAGCGAGGTTTCCAGATCAAAGAATCTAGTCCTTTCTACACAAGAAGTGATAATACCCACTGAGAACTCACTACATATCAGGTATTGGTCGGAGGGCAGCAACTCATTTAACCCTGAAAACAATTCACAGAGGTCTATGTTGCCACTATCCTTATGGAGGAAGAAGTTATGGCTCAAAGAGAAGAAGTACTTCCCCACTAGCAGGCAGCCTGACCAAGAGCTGCCTGTCCAATTCCAGAGCCACTTAGCTGCTCTGTAATGTTGCCTCCCTAACGCAACCTGCATGACTGCAAGGACTTGTCTACTCCAGTCACAACTGTCAGTCATACACACTCCCACCACATAGGTGCTGCACCGCAGCAATGGATACTTCTGGGTCCTACCAACTCATTCACAAGTTACTCATGAGACAGAAAGACAGTCTTCTGTGTTCTACATTCTTTTATTTCCCAAGAGCTGGAGATGGAACCCAGAGCTAGGCAGCACTCTTCTACTGAGCTACACCCAAGTCCTGCATTCTACACACTAAAAGAGTAGAAGCCAAAGGGTGCAATGTGAATATCAGGGTCAAAATGACAAGATCTGAGCCCCAGCTGCACAGATAGCTAAAAGCTGAGCTAGTTTAGAAAGTGAGCTACCTATACCAGGTACTTAATCCATTACAGCCTGTTTCCTGACTGCCAAAGAGATGAACTAGGCTACCTCTTTGGTTTTTATGATGAGTGTAATAAATACAAGGTGCTAGTGTGCGTCTGCAACAGGGTTGGCTTCCATGAACATGTTATACTATGACCATGACATCTCAACACAGCACTTTATGTACATTATCTTAGTGGTCTTCTAATATACCTGGGAAGTCAGTAGAAAAGTGAAGTCTGAAGGAATGGGAAATACTAGACTTGAACCAAGAACAGTACTCTGTTCTTTCTGCTGAGAGCTGCTGACTCTTGTGTCCCCAAGAAAGTGGGCCGCATTTCCCATTCCCACACACTTGCCTGTGTTCACAGTAAAAGAATTCATCTACCCACAGCACCAAGCCAACACTGGAAGCATCTCAAATGCCGCAGGCTGAGTCAAGCCCAGAGCCCCAGTTGAGGAAAGCTATCCTTCAGGGATGTCTCTACAGCTTACCCATGCTAAGCTGGAAACCACCAAAACACCTACTTAAAAAATAGAGATGGGGCTAGAGAGATGGCTCCAAGGTTAAGAACACTGACTGTTCTTGCAGAAGACCCAGGTGCAAATCCCAGCACCCACATGGCAGCTAACAACTGTCTGTAACTCCAGTTCCAGGGAATCTGACAGCCTCTTCTGTTCTCCATGGGCATTGCATGACACAGGTACATTTACCCACATGCAGGCAATACACGTATACACATAAAATAAATAAATAAAATATCTTTTAAAAAAATGGAGATGGAGCCGGGTGTGGTGGTGCACACCTTTAATCCCAACACTCGGGAGGCAGAGGCGGGTGGATATCTCTGAGTTCAAGGCCAGCCTGGTCTACATAGTGAGTTCCAGAACAGCTGGGGCTACAGGGAGACCCTGTCTCAAAAAGATGAAAAAACAAAAGGATGTGGACCATCTTCCTTGGGGTTCCTTTTCCCTCTGACTAACAATTTAGTCCCTAAACCTTTAGATGAGACCGAGGAAGGGAGAAAAAGCCCACAAGGCTGAGTGTGCACTGAGGGTGGGCGGGTGCGGTGGCCCTAGACAATTAGAAATCTGTCCAGCGCTGCATAACCTCAAAGTCAAACCAATGACAACCAAGTTACATTACCATCACATGTGGTGACACTTTAGTGCAAAAACTCTCTGTCAGGGCTCCTTTTGAATTGTATGATTTAAATTATGCAGACTCTTCAGGTCTATGTGTTCCACATGACCACACCAGTGGCCTTCCTCCTGGGGAAGTGGCCGCTGCATCTCTGTCCCCAAACGTCTGTCGTGTTTCAGTTTCAATTATTTACAACTAATCTTCTCGTCGTTTTAATATTGTTGGCCAGATTTTACTGCCTTTCCCTCCAAAATCTAGGTCCACTAACAGAGACACATTTCCCTAAGTTCACTTGGAGAGAATGGACAACTCTTTCAACTCTTTCTCTTTCATGTTGATTGGTCAACAGCAAAGGGGAACTGTCAGTACAACATTTTTGTTTAATTCATAGTTTTGTGTAATTCAGAGATATGATACAAGAGAAAAAGAAAATAACAAAAACCACAAATGGCAGTTTCTAGGACTAACTTCTCCCTAGAAAGACAATGGAGAGGGGCTTGTGGTTCAGCAGCAAGCACAGACGTAAAGGAGGACAAGGTCAGAGCCCAGGCCATCCCCACAAGTTTCCATTTCCTCAGCGGACAAAGGCTCTGGAGGGGATGAGCTCCTTGCAATGGTCCTAGAGTTCCTGGTTCCCACTTCCAGTCTCTAGGGCTCTTACCTTCTTCTTTAGAATGACTCTTTGTGTCTTTGGTGACACATCCAGGACGAGCTCTGCGCAAGTAACTGCTTTGTGGGAAGCCACAGGCCTTCCTTTTCCCTCCTGCAATCTAAGATTAAATAAATGAG
>NW_008352717.1:604493-609373 GCF_000622305.1 Nannospalax galili | reverse complement strand
GAGAGAGAGAGAGAGAGAGAGAGAGAGAGAGAGAGAGAGAGAGGATCTATAAGCATAAATCTTTATTACAGAAGAGAAGTTTTTGGCACATGCCTGTAATCTCGGCACTCAGGAAACATAAGGAGGGCTATACAGACAGAATCTGTCTCTAAATAAAGAAAAATTTGAAACACTGAAGGAAAAAGCCTGACTTGGTAAGCAAAGGCTCATCTGTAAGAATATGCACACTAGGGGCTGGAGAGATGGCTCAGTGGTTAAGAACACTGACTGTCCTTGCAAAAGACCTGGGTTTGTATCCCAGCACCCACATGGCAGTTAACAACCATCCATAACTCCAGTTCCAGGGGGCTCGAGGTCCTCTTCTATCCTCCATGGGCATTACACAACACAGGTGCACTTCCATACAAGCAAACATAACGCATACACATTAAAAAAGAAATAAAATACACTGGCATTTTCCCTCTCCTCATAATTTCAATGCCATAAAATTCAAACATAAAAAGATGGCCATATATTTTCAGGGGGGAACCCTAAAAACCAGAACCAAGGCAGACATTCCAAGGACGAAGCCATTAGTGCAGCTCTGCCATCAGCACCACTGCACTCCCAAGTCTTGGCAAGAAATTGGAAGTCCTTTAAGGATGAAACAAACAAACAAACAAACAAAACCCCAAAACCAAAAAGCAACAACGAAAAACCCAAGAAGCTAATAATCACCTTCCTCTGATTTACGTGTGTGGTGCTTCCCTGTGGCTTAAAGACACCAGGCCTTACAGGATGCTGCATCCCAGCTCCCCTTCAGGTACTTTTTCTTCTTTTTATTTATTATTTATTTACTTTCTTACTTATTTACTTATTTGTGTGTGTGTGTGTGTGTGTGGTGTATGCCTGTGTGTGGTGTATGTCTGTGTGTGGTGTATGCCTGTGTGTGGTGTATGCCTGTGTGTGGTGTATGCCTGTGTGTGGTGTATGCCTGTGTGTGGTGGGGCAGGTACACTCACTTCTTTGTGCATATTTGGAGGTCAAATTCAAGTGTCTTCCTCTATCATTCCCACCTTACTTTTGGAGACAGGGTCTCACTGAACCTGGAGCTCACTGTTTCAGTTGAACTGGCTGTCCAGCAAGTCCCCCAAGATCCACCTATCTCCACTCCCCAGTGCTCGGGTTACAGATGCTTGCCACTGTGCCTGACTTTCCAGATGGGTGCTGGCAATCCAAACTCAGGTCCTCATGCTTACAGACCAAGCACTTTAGCCACTGAGCCATTTCCCCCAATTTTGGAGTGTTCGAATGACGTTTAATGTAGAGTAAGTGCTTGTTTCTTCTAATCCTTACTATTACAAAAGGTACTGATAAATTCAGTTAAAAATTAGTCTTCTTGACATCAAGAGCATTCGTGACAAAAATAAAATAAAATTACAAGCTCCTGGGAACCTGCTCATGTGATTCTATGGCAATGGTGTCAGCATACACAAGTCCCATGCAAACTTAGGCAGACAAAAACTCAGTAAAGAACTGGGAAATTGAACAGCAGACCTCAGTCTTATCTGAAAGAATGTTGACAACTGATTGCTGCTAGGTGAAGAAGAGCTGATCTTCCTAAAACAAGGGACTCTAGATAGGATGACTAGCCTCAGTGGATGGACTTGCATGAAGGAATGTCTGGGGGCACTGCTTCAAATCAGTGGGCCTTAACAGGAATGACAGAGTATATGGGCGTGGGGGGTGGGGGGTGGGGGGCTATGGGAAGGTGCTGATGGGGACGGGGGTATAAAGATGATTAAGATTGTTTGAAATGTTCTGTATGAAACACACAAAAACTCAATTTAAAAAAATGTTTAAGTTAGACAAATTAGATTTCTTTGAAATGGAAAAACTTTGTTCTTCAAATAGTCCTTCAAAAAATAAAAAGGCAATCGACATAATTTGAGAACCATCTGCAAATTAGGTATTTGACAAGAGACTGACATCAGAAAATACAACTCAACAATGAAGATACTTCAACTGTACAAACTGTGCAAAGGATTTGAGCGGGCACTCCTCTAAAGACATACAAATGGTGAAAAAGAACATGAAAGGAGGCGGGGTATGGTGGCCCACACATTTAATCCCAGCACTCAAGAGACAGAGGCAGGCAGATTTCTGTGAGACATAGGCCAGCCTGGTCTACAAGTGAGTTCCAGGTCAGTTAAAGCTATATAATTAGATCTGTCTCAAAAAACAAGCTAATAAAAAAACCAAAGATTATAAAAAGTACCATTAAATGTAAGAACAGACAAATGCCAGTAAAAAACACAATGAGACACTACTTCACACCCAGCAGAACGGATGTAATAACAAAAACAAATAGTATTCATTGTGTGGAAGCAGAGATCAGAACCCTTGCTGGGGGAATGTGCACTGGTTGTCCCCCAAAGAACAAGTGCAGTTCTTCAAAAGGTTCAACACAGATTTACTACAGAACCCAGCAGCTCCATTCTTAGTTATTAACAGGTCCTCAAACAAATACATGTACAGTCACGTTCAAAACAAGACTACGGTGCAAAGAGCCCAAACGTCTAGCAATGAATGAATGGATAGGCACGCACGTACAACAGAGTATTTGTCACACACAAGGACTGAAAGAGTTTCATAAAAAACAGGACTACACACCACAATGTGGATGAACCTCAAAAACATTACACCAAGTGAAAGAAGCCAGACACAAAAGGTCGCTTAGCTGATCCGTTCTCATGGAACACCCAACGTAGGGAAACACACAGACAGAAGCAGATTAGTGGTTGCTGGGGTCTGGGAAGAGGGGGACGGATAATAACTCATGGTGCATTTGAAGAGGGTACATTTGAAAAGGGTGCATTTGGAGATGGTGCATCTGAAGGTTCTTTTAGGGACAACCAAAACATTTTATAAACAGGTAAGGCTGATTTCAAAACAGCATCAGAATGTATAAAATGTCAACTGTTCAGTTTGAAATGGTTAATTTTCTGTTATATGACTTTGACCTCAATAAAAACAAACATTTTAAGAATCTCTAGTCTTCTTCCCTGTCATTATATTCTTCCAACAGTATAAGCAAATAGTGTCTAAAACACTCCAAAAAATGGTTCAAGCTTCTAGCACACCAAGAATATCGGGTTCTCTGGTCCACTCTGTGCAGGATTTCCACCCTCTCTTCCCCCTTCTCCATGTTGTTCACCCTCTGAACTCACCGTCCTCGATTAGGACTCTGCAGTTAAGAAGCTCAGCAGCTACTGGAATTTACTGAGAAGAAGCAAGCCTGACTAGCAGCCAGACAGAACTGGTTTCACAGACACTAATCCTTACGCGGGTTGCCCTGTTACATGCCATGGTAAACATGAGAGAAATGTAAGGTCTGGGAATAGACTCGTCAGGGTGTTAAATACTAGGATTGATTAATGGGGAAGGTCTTAAAAAGAGAAGAGTCCACTTCTTTGGCTGCAAGACGAGGATGGAGACTATGACCCTCAGTTAGACCCTGACCCTAGGACTGGGAACAGAAAGCAGAGATGTTCCTCCATATTTATGTCTACCCAGAAACTGCTTAAAATTTAAGCCAGTGAATAGTTCAAACCTTTATGCTATATGGACACCATTTAAACTAGAATTACCCAGAGAAGGTGTACGTGGCGGCAATGTAAATGAAGTTCTCGTAGTAGAGCTGTCGGTGATCCTGGAAGTCGTTCATGTTGCAGCTGAGCTCCGAGGAGCCTGCCCCCTTAACAGTCAGAGTGATGAAGGGTGGCAAGGTGGGCTCATCCCAGGCGTAATCCAATGACATCATGGGCTTCACTTCGGTCCGCAGCCTGGGCTCTGCAACACCGTGCTGAATGAAGACAACGGGGACCTGGAAGGTGAGGCACTTCATTCAGAGCAGTGTCACTGGGCAGTGAGCCAGCAGATCTGGGGCTTAAGCTCCAGTCCTTCCCAAATTACCACAGAGGGAATAATCAGCAGCGAGGCATTCATCAGATGCTTTTTTAATCATCTGAAGAACTTCAAAAAGCCCACTGCTGAAGGACAAGGGCCACAGCCAATTAGAAAGAGCTTTAAGAAGTTCCGAAAAATACCCAGGGGGAGCAAGTCCACACTCCCAATCATGTCTTTCCTACCCTTGCTCCCTATGATATGGTCTGAATACAGAAGGAAATAAGGCTTTGGGACACTGGCTATAGAAAGTCACATATTCTAAGACACACGTTTGAAGGAGTAATTTAAAAAAACAATTGGGACTGGAGAGATGGCTCAGCAGTTAAGAGCCCCAGGTATTACTGCAGGGACCCAGGTTCGATTCCCAGCACCCACATCGTGGCTAACAGCTGTCAGTAACTTCAGTTCTGTGGGAATCTGACGTCTTCTTCTGAGCTCTGAGGGCACTGCACAACATGGGTGCACTTACACACCTACAGGCAATATACTCAGACACAGAAGAAAAATAATTATAAAAGAAAGAAAGAAAGGAAAACAATTACATTGGCAGGCTAGATGGCTCAGCAAGTAAGGGTGCTTGTCGCCAAGCTGAGGACCTGGGAACCACGTGGTGGAAGGAGAGAAGTCACTCCTGCAAGTGTCCTTCAGCCTCCATAGGCACAGCACTCACACTCCCATACACACAGAATAAAAACTTTTAAATTAGGGTGCTGGAGAGACAGCTCAGCGGTTAAGAGCACTGACTGCTCTTGCAGAGGATCCGGGTTCGATTCCCAGCACTCACATTGTAGCTAACAACTGTCTGTAACTCCAGTTCCAGGGGCTCAGACAGCCTCTTCTAACCTCCGCGGGCATTGCACGACACGGTGCACTTACCTACATGCAGGCAATACACACATACACATAAAATAAAAATAATAAACAAAAAAACT
>NW_008352717.1:584079-604300 GCF_000622305.1 Nannospalax galili | reverse complement strand
AAATAAAATAGGGGCTGGAGCGATGGCTCAGCGGTTAAATGCACTGACTGCTCTTGCAGAGGACCTGGGTTCGATTCCCAGTACCCACATATGAACTATGAACTGTCCTTAACTCCAGTTCCAGGGGGCAATCTGAAGCCCTCTCTGACCTCCGCAGCATTGCACGACATGGGTGCACTCCCATACATGCAGGCAATACACTTGTACACATAAAATTAAAAAAAAAAAACAAAAAACTTTTATATTAGAATATTATGGTTTTCATTTTAACTCTTTAGAAGGGGTAAGAAAATGCACACTGTACTTCAGTACCAGCAGCATGTCCATTCTGGTTGTCACTGGACAATCAGATTCCCTTCTCTGCCCGTACAGCATGTCTACAAAGGGTAGGCAGCACATCAACCAAAGTCTCCAGACAAGATAAGTTTGGGGGGCTGAAAGGTTACTTCAGCCTAGATAAGATAGTCTAGCAATCAAAATAACCAGCAGAAACCACCTCCTAACTGTGAGGGTTCCAAGTTGCTGTGCTGTGGGTAGTCTATCCTGGTACTGCACGCTGTACCACAATCTCAACTCTCCTACATGCAGGCAGGTAGCCAGGCCGCTCAACAACACTTGGTACCTTGGAAAAGTTGTCAATTCGGAAAGGAGGAGGCAACTGTTCTGTGTCACTAAAGGAGATTCTGTATGTGGCTCCTCGGAGGGTAATTTCCACTCGTAGGAAGAAGCATTTTCCCAGGGTATCCCTGCAGAACAAGGATGTAAAGGTAGAGTTAAAAGGAGGCGACTGGCTGCAGCCCCCTTCTCATGACAGTCGACACTGAGGGGCCTCAAAGGACACCCAGAACTACAGCCACTGTGTGGACTCTGATCAAATCCAGAAAATAGAAACTGATGACATAAGCACAACATGACAATTTCATAATCTCTGAGTCTCTTTAACTGATATTTTTCTGTGAGGAAGTGCTGTGAAGGGGACAGGAATATGGCTCAATTGGGAAAGTGCTTGTCTCATTGCCCAGTGATTGCAAAATAGTGATTTCATAATCTACCACCAGGATGGTAGAGCACACCTGTAATCCCAACACTTGGGAGCTGAAGACAGGAGAATCAAAAGTTAAAGTCATACTCAGGTACAGTAAATTCAAGGGTAATTGGGATTCTGTCTCAAAAAGAAAAAAGAAGGAAGGGGATGGAGAGATGGCTCAATGGTTAAGAACCTGGCAAAGGACCTAGCTTTGGTTCCTAGCACCAACATGGTGGCTAACAATCATCCTTAACTCCAATTCCAGGGGATCTGACACCCTCTTCTGACCTCCATGGGCATTGTATATGATGGGTGCACTTACATGCAGGCAAAACACTCAAACATGTACAAATAAAATAAAAAGACAGAAAGAGCATGCATTGTGTGTGTGGGGTGTGTGTGCATACACATTTGCATTTAGACAGATTACTAGAGTGAATGGAAAGCTTTCACAGAACAATATCAATGGAGAAATTATGAAATCACTATTTTGCAATCACTGATATAACAAATAATTCAGTAAGAACCATCAAGTCATTGAGTAAAAGGTTTGAGAAAAATATAATATTGAGTCTTGAATGATCCCCCAGTGGGTTCGTCTTTACAAAGATAGAAAGGTGTCTCTGCAACACAGAAACCTGGTAGGCACCATGACAACCAGGTGATGATCAAGCTACACCAATAATGAGACCAGCACATTTATGGGCCTCCTGATGTGATGCATGGGGAACACACATCCCACACAAGATACACATGTTCCAAGAAATGTTTGGCCCAAATCTACACACAAGAAACAATTATCCAAATGCAGAGAACAGCACATTCTACAAGAAACTAGAGCCTTTAAAGATGTCACTGTCAACAGAGACAAAAGGGAGAGGTGGGCGGACTCTAGACTGAAAGAGCTGAGAATGTGTCTAGGCACATGAGGCAGATGATCACTGAGAAGACCTTAGATGAGGGACAGCGGTTGCTGTGAAGGACAATTTAGCCATTCAGTCTGTGGAGACTATTTATTAGAAAGTATTGTATCACCAGCAACTTTTTTCATGTGTATTAATGGCATTAGAGTAACGGTATTAAAGTTCGGGGTTAAAACAAAGACATTTCTCTAGATTTATAGATTTATTACAGTTCAAGTTTCATTGTGACCTCAATTTATTTTCCAATGGTTCAGAAAAGTGTGTGCACACATGTGCTCAACACACAGAGATGGTGTGCACAGAGGGAGAGGAAGGGATGGGGGAGGGGGAACTCAGCAAACTTCTGACAGTCCAGGTGTGATACAAACAGTTTCTGTATTGCTGCTTTAACATTTCATTTAAATAGTTTCCAAATGAAAAGTTGGGGAAAGTAAAAGAAATGAATGTGTACTCCTGCTATAACTTTTCACTTAAATTATTTCCAAATGCAAAGTTCCGGAAAGGAAAAGGGGTGGAAGGCACTGGTCACTCAGTAGCTTAAACTGCACACAGAAACCATCTTAAAAGAGTAAAGGGAAGGTACATGTGCTGGTTAGGGTTTTTTGTCAACTTGACACAAACTATAATCACCTGAGAAGAGAGACCCTCAACTGAAGAACTGCTTCCATCAGGCTGGCCTCTGGACATGTCTGTGGACATGGCCCATGGACATGTCAGTTTCTTAATTGGTAACCAAAGCAAGGAGGGCTCAGCTAACTGTGGACGGTGCCATCCCTGGGCAGGTGGTCCTGGGCTGTTTGAAAAAGGCAGCTGAGCAGGCCAGCGGGAACAAGTCAGTACACAGCATTCCTTCATGGTCTCTGCTCCACTTTCTGCCTCCAGCTTCCTGCTTTCAGTTCCTACCCTGACTTCCCTCAGTGATGAATTGTGACCCGGAAGGTGTAAACTGAAATAAACCCATTTCCTCTTCCAAGTTGCTTTCGGTCATAGTGTTTATCACAGCAACAGAAAAGTAACGGGAACAGGTCCAGTCATCCTCTTTCCCTTCCATCCCACCAGGACCTTCAACTTTGTAAAGTAATCATGCACAATGTTTTAGTTGAATCCCAAATTGGCCTCCCTTTTCAGAGGGCATATCCAGGCTGTCTCTACCCAGTCAGACACAACAATGGTGTCTGGAGCTACCGAATCCTCTACCTTTTTTACTCTACTCCAAATGAAATCTTTTGTAGAACATTTGCACTTACAAAAGTTCTGGCTGAAGCAGGGACGAGGGTGCCAGATCCCTACACACCTATCCTTTGATCTCAAAGGTCCACCTTGGACCAGGAACACAGCTTGAAAATCCAGTGCCCAGAAGCAGTTCACACTAGGAGGGACCAGGAGAGAGGACAATCAGAGTGGCCCAACACTAACTCCTGGAGTGCATTTAAAAGTCGAAAACTTAAGTATGACTTCAGATCTGTTAAATTATCTGTATTTCTGTTCCTGTGGCATTCTCAGTAGAGAGACGACCTCCAAGTATATATAACTGCAATCTGCTTTTAGATGTATTCAGACAGCACCCATTTCAGTCTTCAGGTTCAAAAGCATAAGATGAACACACAGAAGACCCACGTTTGTGGACTGGAAAACCAGTGTTAAGATGCCCATGCTGCCCATGCCGCCGGCACTGCCCAGCTCAGGCACAGCTGTAACACACCCCCTATGAATGGCTCCCAACAGCAGAAATAGAAAAAAATCATAAAATTCCTATGGACCTCAGGGATTCTGAACAAAAGCACAAGCAAAACAAAGCTGGAGGTCTCCTACTTGCTTACCCCACTAGGATACTACAATAATCACCACTGACGTGATCGCTTACAGACAGACCAAAGGACAGACAGAAGGCCCAGAAATGGACTCCTGTCCCCATGCCAAGTGCCTCCCAACAAGAGAACCAAGACCATGCACAACACGGTGAAAGGAGCTCCCGACACACGTTGCTGGAAGCCTGAATGTTCACACACAAACAATGAAGTGGTCCCTCATGTTATACCACATACACACACGAACTCAACCTGGATTAAACAAAGAGCTAAAACTATGAAACTCTTAAAGGAAAGCAAGGAGAAAAGCTTCAGGACACTGGATTTGACAAATGTTTTTTGGAACATCAAAAGTAACAATCAATCAACCAACCAATCAAGCAATCAATCAATAAACTGAACTATATAAAAGTAACTCTGTATCACAGAATGTGATCAGCAGAGTGAAAAGTCAACGTACGGAATGGGAGAAAAGATTTACAGGTCATATGTCTTGTCAAAGTCTAATATACAGAAGACTTTCTAGAGCTTGGTAGTACTTAAAAACAACTCAATTCAAAAAGGGGCAGAGGATTTGAGCAGATGGATAATCTTCAGTCAAGATACACAAATGGCCAACAGGCATCATAACATGATGTTTAATATCATAATCATTAGAGAAATGTGAATCAAAGCCACGGTGACAGCCAGGGGCTTAACTCAGTGGCAGGGTATCTGCCTCGAATTCATGAGAGCTTTGGGCTCAATACCCAGCACCAAAAAGACAAAGCAAAACGAAACAAGCTCAGTGAGAGGCCAGCTCACTCCTCCTAGGACAGCTACTATTAATATCCCAAACAGAAAGCTGCTAAGCATTGGTGTGGCTGTGGAGAAACAGGACCCATTGTTGGCAGGAAATAAGTGACAATCACTACATAAAACAGTATGGCAGTTCTCTGAAAGATGAAAAATGGTAAAGCCAGTGGCCTATGCCTGAAACCCTAGCTACTCAGGAGGCTGTGGTGGAAGGACTGCAGGAGCTCGTAATTCAAGGCTATCCTGGGCAGTATGCTAAGACCTCGGCTTAAAGGGAAAAAAATAATTAAAAGTAAAATGAGCATATGATTCAATAATTGCATTCCTGGGCCTACATATGAAAGAACTGAAATCAGGATCTTGAACACATACTCTCACACCTATGTTTACAGCAGCATCAGTCAAAATACCCAAAAGGTAGATGCAACCACAAATATCCATCAACAGATAAAACAAAACTGGTATAGACATGCAATGGAATACTGTTCAGCCTTAAAAAGGAAAGAAATTCAGACCTGTGCCACATAGATAAGGGTATTATGATAAGTAAAATAAGCCAAAAAGATAAAAGCTAAAATTGTATGATTCATCCATAAAAAGTACCTAGAGTGGACAAATATCTAGACACACAGTATGGATCAGGGGCCACTGAGGGCTGAGGGCAAGAGGAACGGGGAGCTGTTGGACGGGTACAGAGACCAAGTTTTACAAGAGGCAAAGAATTCAGGAAATTGTACAACAGTGTGAACATGTGTGTGCTAGTCAGCTCTATACTCAAAAAGGGTTACGAAGGTATACTGTGTTTTGTGCATCTAACATAATCAAAAGCTTTTCAGCTGGGCACAGTGATGCAGAGCCTGTGAGATCAGCTACTTGGTAGGCTGAGGCCAGAGGATCATCTGAGCCTAGAAGTTTAAGGCCAAGCTGGACAAATAGCAGAACACTTAAATCTCAGAAGAAAAAATTTTTTTGTATTGAATTTCAGGTCTGTTTCGTAAGAAGCAGCCCAAACCTGACATTGATATCAAGCCTAGGTGGACACGTGACAGGCCTGTATTAGTTTCCTGCTAAATAAATATAGTAGTAAAGCAATTCCGAATGACATCGTTATACCAATAGATGAGCGTGTCTCTCAACTCTCTTCAGAGACTCTTCCTTATGTATCAGATGCTGATTAACACAGAGACCCTCAATTGGCCAATGTGCAGAGAACAAGAGACTGCAGTGACTATCCCCGAATTGTACACCTCCATCACACTTCTGCCTCCAAAGGCTCAGGGATCACTGCAGAAGAGGTTGGGGAAAGACCGTTAAGAGCCAGAGGAGATGGATGACCACCAGGAAACAGAGTTTTCCAGACAGCTGGTCAGTTACTCATATGAACTCACAGGAATGATGAAAACATGGGCAAGCCCCATGTAAGCTCAAGCCAGACAAAATCCCAACACAGACAGGAAGTGGGGTAAGAAACCCCAACCCTACCTGAAGAAATATTGGAAATCAATAGCTGCTGGGAAGGAAGAGTCAGTTTCTTTTAAGGTGTGACTCTTGGTAAGTTAACTAGGCTCCAGTGGATGAACCCACATCAAAGAACATTTGGGGATAAAAACTTGACTCTGTGTGTGTGTGTGTGTGTATGTAAAATAGGGTACACGAAGTTGGGCAGAGGGCAGTGGGGGAGTGAAGATAGTAGAGAGGATCCAAGTATGACCAAAATATATTGTATGAAATTCACTAAAAGATTCTACTAAAAAAGGAAAAAAAAAGTTTTATAGTGCTAGGAATACAGCTCAGAAGTAGAGTGCTTGCCTAGCATTTGCAAAGCTGCAGGTTCAATCCCAGCACCAAAAACATAAATGAATAAGTAAATAAATTAAACAATAAAGCATTTGATGAAACAGAAAGGATATTAAGTTACCCTGGGCTAGCTGAGTCTGAATTTGTTTGATTGTATACTAACAGGGGCCTGAGGTTCACTGGGGTTCACAAAGAAGGTATGATCATTAGCTTTAACTGTCAGCTGGGCACAACCTAGACTCACCTGGGAAAAGGGCCTCATTGAGGACTGTCTGCACTAGGTTGGCCCATGGGCATGTCTATAGGGGATCGCCTTACTCCAGTATCAACACAAGACAACCTGTCCACCATGGGTGGCACCACTCCCTAGGAAAGAAGTCCTGAACCATGAAGGAGTGGGGGAATCACGCTGAGTACAGGTGAGCAGGTGAACATGCATCTCTGCTCCTGACTGTGGATGTGATGTGACCAGCTGTTTGTAGTTCCTGTCTTGACTTATACATAATGATGGACTATAACTTGGAATAGTATACTGTAATAAACCCCCTTTCCCCCTAAGCTGCTGTTTGTCTGGGCTTTTTAAATCTCAACAACAGAATTGAAACTGGAACAGTATCACATGAGGAAAGAGAATTCAAATGCATAAGAATAGACAAAACAACTATAATCATTACCACCTGAACACAGAGCGAAACTTAGAGCTGCAGGCAGTCACCATAGTCACCACAAGCTCATGTCGTCCTCAGGACTCATAGCTCCTTAAGATTATAGAACATAGAACTTTACAACTCAGTTAAAATTGCTCACATCCTTTGTAAGTCATGCCCACACGTCCCTGGATTTTGTAAGTTCTAAGAATTTGATCTGAGCCAGAAATACAAGCACCCACTTCACAAAGCATGGGATGGGCTTGCTGTTATACTGCTGTGCCTCAAGCAGGACTACTCTTTGCCTCTGTTTTGAGCCTCAAACTTACCTCATGTTGATATGGAAGGAATTATTCTTGTTGACTTCAAAGCCTCCAGACCAAATGCAGTTTGGAACATCCATCAACCTGACACATAACAGCTGATCATAGTCATTGCGTGGCCAGTGGAACACCACACTGGAACCAGGAAGGGTGGAAATGTAACCTTCGGGATTGGCTGTTCCCTAAAACACATGGGATCACTGGCTTTAGTCAAAAAGTCAGTTCAACTCAGTATCTAAGTCTCATGCCAAAGTTCACTGAGTCTCTAAGCTGTACCTTCTACCAGAGCTATGGGGTCACTCATGGCAAAACATACAGTCTTCAGGAGAGTGAGCCAAGACACTACACTGTGTTACCAAAGCAAACTGTTTACCTGTCCCCGAGCAAATTCCCTTTGTGCAAATGCAAGCTTGTGTGATGATTTATTATCTAACAGGTAACGAGGGGCAAAGATGACCATACACGTGTCAATATAGCGACCTCGGCCTTTCTTGACATCGATACCTACAAATGACAAGAACCATTTCATCAATTAAGCATGACCGAGAATTCATGGTTTGATAAAAATAAATAGCCTTCACAATTACTTAGTTTCTCTGAGCAAACAACTGTACCACCTGGAGCACAGAGTAAGTCTTTCAAAAATGGAAATACTAATTGCTCACAAAATATTAATCCTTATTCCTACTTGGTCTTTAGAAAGTCCCAGGGGGCTGGCGAGATGGCTTAGCAAATAAAAGCACCTGCTGCCAAGCCTGACGGCCTGAATTTGATACCTGAAATCCACGTGGTAGAAAAGCAGATTCCTGCAAGTTGTCCTCTGACCGCTACACATACACAATGGTATGCACATGCCCACACACATACATGCATGCATGTACATACATACACTAAACAAATAAACAAATAAATAAATTTTAAAAGAGTCTTGGGGGCAATATCAACATCCCATAATTGCCTGCTTCCTTACCATTTATTACAGCGACTAAGACACACAGGTATTTGGTCACGCACACCTTAGCTTCCCATTTGTGAAGCCGGACTCTCAGCAGTTCAGTACAACACACCTCTACTACACTTGGGTTACAAACTTTCCTCTGGAGAACCTGCCCTTTTTATGGGATGTAGTGGACATTTCAGAGTACTTAGCTGGATTCTGTACCAACCTGAACTAAATCTAGTACTTTCTAGAATCTAATGATTTTAGCCCACTGTCCAAGAATCCAGCTCATAAACAATGCTAGAATTTACTTATTCAATCTCCAAGACTTGCTACACATTGAAAAAATATATACCTACATAAAACAACCAATCAGAAAGAAATCTCGAAACAAGTTCCACATAAAGAAGAATGAGGTATCACTGAGTTACTTTGTAAAATCTGAAGACAACTGAAAAAATGCAAGACTCAGAGGGATGAATCGTTCATTCACTCAGACAATAAATATAGCAAACATCCAAAACACTGAGCTGAGTTCTGGCTACGCAACAATAAAAATACAAAGTAATGAAACAACGATACTGACTACACTGTCCTTCATCCACGCTGGGCCTTCTGTGTGGCTTCGCAGCTAATGTTGTAGCACCCTCTGAAGGAGGGCTCTCGTCACTGCCACCGCACACACCAGGAAACTACGGCATGGAAAGTGGTGTGGGCTGTCCTGGGACATGGACTTAGAACACAGCATGGCTCCGCACGCCATGCAGTTCTAGGGTAATGGGACACACGCCTACCACTTCTCTTTCTGGGACATGCAGAAAAGCTTTAGCTGCCAGGAATTAACAGCATCAGCTTTAGTAGATCTTTGTATTTGTTTGTTTGTTTGAGACATGGTCTCACTATGTAGCCCCTGGCTGGCCTGGAACTCACTAAGTAGACCAGGCTGGCTTTGATCTCAGAGATCCACCTGCCTCTGCCTCTGCCTCTGCCTCTGGCTCTGTACTGGAGTGCTGGGATTAAAGGTGTGTACCACAATGCCCCACGGCTATTTGAGTTAGTAGACTTTAACTAATATAAAGTCCACTTATAAAAGTTGTGCCTAGCTGGGCGTGGTGGCGCATGCCTTTAATCCCAGACAGAGACAGGGAGTTCATGGCCAGCCTGGCCTCTACATAGTGAGTTCCAGGCCAGCTGGGGCTACAGGAAGACCCTGTCTCAAGAAGACAAAAAAAAAGAAAAAAGAAAAAAGAAAAAGAAAAAGTGTGCCTAATTTAGAAGCACAAAGGGAGTGGCCTAAAACACTGTACACTCCTTTTTGGGAAAAGGGACTTTGTGTCTCCCTTTTCATCCTAGATATCTCAGACAAATTCCCAATAAATTGAGCTGAGATCAAGATGCACGATCAAAAGGCACACTTGGGAGGCAGGGGCAAGCAGATCTCTGTGAATTAGAGGACAGCCTGGACTACATTGTGAGATCCTGTCTCAAACAAACAAAAACACAAAAAAATCCTCTTTTTTGAGGTGCGTGAGACCAGCTGGTGAGGCCCTCACTGGCTTTTCAGTTTGTGATTGCGCTTTAAAAGTTCCTGAAAGGAAGCGAGTTCCATGTGCTAGTAGAGACTTCCCAAGTTGCCTTGACAGAACACACATGAATTTCATAAACCTAAGTCGTGAGAGCCTATCTCACACCTTGTTCCCTCTTTTCCTTCCCTTGCTAGAAGGACATAACTCAGCTCACAGTCCTGAGATGAATGCTCCTAACACATATGTTTACACATATATGCACACTTACACACATGCTCATGGCTGGATCCGCTTGTCTACCACAACTCTGTGGACCTCAGTAAGAGCTGTGCTAAGAGGAACAAGCTTCATTTCTCTCCTTCCCCAAATTTGTCCCAAATACAGCTTTCAGCCAACCTGAGTAGTTTGCTTTGGAAAACACATTAAGGGCAAGACAGCCCGGCAAATGCCAAACCCAATGTGAAGTGATTCGTGCTATTCAAGGGGCAGAGTAAACAAATGTGAAAAGAAAACCTCTCTTCAGCTCATTTCCTTTAAAAATCTTGATGTCAAGTGTAAGGGGGCAACGTTCATGCCAAAGGAGCATGAATGTAAATCCAGCCTAAAGACTCTGAGAAGGAAACACCTGGATGATCTTTTCCTAAGAAGCCCTCCATCAGGGCCAGTGAGATGGCTCAGTGGGTGAAGGCACTTGCTGTCAAGCCTGACATCCTGAATTCAATCCCAGGACCCACATGGAAGGAAAGAACCGACTTCTGCAAGTTGTCTTATGCACAAGCACACAAACACACTAAATAATATTTAATATTTGATAATTTAATATTTGATAATATTTGATATTAATAATATTCTAAAAAAGATCAAAAAAATTCTACAATAGTGTAATTTTTTTAAAACTTTAAAGGAAATCCTCACGCACTAAATTACCCTGAGTCTGCAGGATTCAGGGCAATCTGCACTGCTGCAGGGCCCTCTCCTACAACATGACTGTTTCGACCCACAGTGTCCAGCACAGCAGCCAATAGAGAATTTGCTATTCAAGTTCATGAAAATTGAATAAAATGAAAGCTGCCCCTTGGTCAGGGCCACCACCCTTCTCAGGAATGTGTGCTCAGGTGTTGAGTGGCTGCATGTGGCTTGAGCTACTGTGCTGGGTAGTGCACAAAAGCACACTCCATAGAAGTCTCCAGGACAAGGCAGCGCTCCACAGTATTCACAGCAGAGAGTGGCTGGGAGGCTCCAGGCAATGTTTTCCTATGAGGATGCACTGCTAATATTTTAAGGCCGGGGCATATTTAAATCCAACTAACCCTAAGCCTTTAGGAAATGTTGCACATGTCCTCAGGTGGCTGAGGACAATGGGTACAGTGTCATCCCTTGTCATGCCTAGGGAGACAAGTGGGTTTGGGGCTTTCTGATAAGCACAGCCCCAGTGCAGTTTATTATATTTTTAGCCTTAAGTTAGCACTGTCCTTATCCTGCTCTGGCCCAGACCTCCCCTTTGCGTCTGTGCCAGTCATTCAACCTTCCAGGGTGAATCTCCAGGTTCCAGGGTGAATGATGTTTCTTAATCCCTTCTGGATTGGCAAATTTTAATGAATGTGTGGGAACACTTAGAGGATGAAAGCATTCTGAATGTTCCTATTATTGCCCTGAAGAATCAGGAACCCGAGCCAAACTGATACCCCCAGACATAGGTGAGCTCAAGGTTAGATAGAGGTCAGAAAACTGGAACCTGTAGCCAGGCCAACATGCCTGTTGATGGTCCCAATCCTCCCAAGGCCCCAAAGAGAACCCACCAATGTTGTAGATCAGCCCTGGGCGGTTCCCTTGCTGGATGACTTTCAAAGCTCGGACGCCACTGCCACCATCCAGGGAGAAGCCCTGACACCAGCCCGGCATGCCTTCCGGATGAATCCCTTTTCCAATTCTCATTGTGCAGCTGTGGGACAGAACAGCAAACATGTACACATTCACAGCAGACTCCCCATCAGAGGACTCACACCAGGATTCTTCATAAGCCTAATACAGAAAATTCTACAATTTCTATGATTTCCTGAAAGTGAAGAATTCAAGAAAGACTAAGAAAAAGGGAACAGCAAACATGTACACATTCACAGCAGACTCCCCATCAGAGGACTCACACAGCAGTGTGTGAGATGAACCAACATCTGTAGCTAAACACTTTGGGGAAAAACACCAGGATTCTTCATAAGCCTAATACAGAAAATTCTACAATTTCTATTTTCCTGAAAGTGAAGAATTCAAGAAAGACTAAGAAAAAGGATGTAAGGAGAGGCAGCTGCTGGTGTGCCACTTCTAAGAACTGATCTGATCACAACCACAGATCACTGAGGAGTCAGCTGGGTTGGTCAGAGATCCTATAAACACAACTCCACAATATATACTCCAGCTCTGCCTCTAACAAAGCAACATAACTTTGGGAAGGGAACTCAGTTTCCTCATTTTGAGATATAGTAATAGTTCCTGCCCTCCCTAAAACCATACAAAAGCATGTTGTGAAGTGTGAATTCCATAGTAAACCAAACTATGAGCAATGCCAAGTCTCAGATCTAAGACTGCCAAGTCCTTTCAGAGACAGCATGAGAGAAAATGCTACATAAGTCAAGTAACCGGCCATGTCTCCAACAGCTCAAACTCCCCATGATGTAACCCTAATCTAGACTGCAGCCATCCACGGTAAACACATCCGTGTCAATGGAGTGCCACACTCCAAAGACTGTCCTATGGTTGCAGCAGAGTGCTACAGGCGATGGTGAGCGGTACAAGACATACTCACTTACCTTAGCATTAGAACTCCAGATGTCAAAACCAAGAACAAAAGGGAATTAATGTCCCTACACACCTTAAAAAGACACCTCCCCTAATCTTCACAACTGCTGCTTCTCCCCACCTCGAGATGGCAGTGTATAATTTAAGATGGTTCAACAGCACATTTTGGGTTTCAGAACCTCCCAGTAACAGCCCCAGCTGGATTCCTAGAGCTGAAGGCTTCACCAAAGGCAGTCTGACTGCTCTCTCATGCCCATCCTCTCTAGTACTGAAAGCCGCTAGCGGAAGGGACGTGGAAGGAAAAGGACACCCAGGTTTCTTTTCCCTGGCGCAGTTACAAATAAGAGCCCTACATCAATATGTGCAAAATAAAACTAGCTTTCATTATAAATGCATAAATGGTTTATTTTCAGTATCAATTAACATATACCTTGGGTTTAAAAAGAAAAATCCCATTAAGTCAGGGTTTTACCTCTGTCAAGTCAAGACTGTCATCTACGGCATATTTCTACCTACACAGATAGATTATGGCTCTGCCAATCTCCTCCACCCTGGGAGTGTGTTGCCCCACCCACCTGTCACTGTACTCACAGGCTTGGCTGCTCCTTGTCAGCATAGCAGAACAGGAGAGGGCTCAGGCTCCGGGCCAACTCATGCTCCTCAAACTGGCCTGCAGCATCTGTCTTTGCATTGTCCTGTCTGAAGATCAGTGGTAACCCTTTAGGAAGGAGGGAAAAGTTTATATCATTCCCACCCAGTCTACCTAAAGAAGATGCAAACGGTAAAAGGGAAAAAACCATCCTGGGAGAGCAGTGAAACTGGAGTCTATCAGTGGGCTCAGTCTACCATCTGAAAGGACTTTGGGAGATTGGACTGTTGATGTAATCTATCTGCATTAGTTAGCCGAGCAAAGACACCCAAATCCCCATCACCCACATCAAGGCTACTGGATGGCCTCTGTGCACACCTGTTTTATTGATGAGCCAATATGGTGCAGAAATGAAGATCTTTAAGGATCCTGCTGCGCGACACACAATCCGGATGGTGAGGTTGAGCTGCCGCCGGTTAACGTCATAGAGTCGCATTCTGACCATGTAGTTCTGGGTCCCAGGTGGAATGAGCAATTCTTTACAGAGGGGAAAGTTCTCCAGTGACACCCCTAAAGAAGGTGCAAGCTATTAGATTTCTGGATTCACATTGGCACTTGTCAAAAGCAGCCTATAGCAAAACTAAGTTGAAGTGCTTTTAGAGAAATCGCTAAGGATCTCTGGTAGAAATCCCAACAGCCATTTTCCTCTTAACTGAATAGGGTAAAAATAAATATGAAGCAAAATCAGAGACTAGAAGTCATATTTGGAAGCCTACACTGCATGATGAATGTTATCACTGAACACAGTTAAGTCAGTCTCATGTTCTAACCCTAGCACTCCATCAAGCCCTCAGTCACAGTTATGGTTGGTGGTTTCAAAAGACAAAATGACTTCCTACACTCACACACTGAGTAAGTGATACCAGAAAATGGGCTCCTTGCTAAGCCCTTAGGTCTGTCCAATCTTCTCTTTTGGAACTGCATAACAGCTCTGAGCTGGCTTACTGAGAGAGCACACATGCTACAGTTCCTTTAAGGCGCACAGAGCAGGCACAGAACACTCCTTGGTACTGTCAAAAGTTGCTACAAACGATGCTGTGGCAACAGCCTTACCCAGTTCGATGTTCTGGGATGTGTCAGCTGTGTGGAGGGCTACCTCTTTGCCAGGCTTCAGGGTCCCGTTAATTGGCATTCCTTTTACATAAAAGTCAAGTTCACAAGGCAGCAAGTTGCAGATGACCACTGTTGGCAGGAGATATATGGTATGTCCAGGCTGTCGGAAAATCTGTTTTGCACTGTCGGAAAATATGTTTGAGGGCATGTAATCTGGATAATTCTCTTTCTTTATGGCTACACAAAACCTGTGATGACAAGATGAGATGAAAATCAGCCTGAATAGAGAACTGAAATTTTCTTCTTAGCTGAGTAACATTTAAAAAGGTTCAGGTCCATCAGATGGCTGCAACCTTTAATCCTGAGACATCTACTGAGATATAATATACAATAAAACTAACAGAATTTGAATATTCAGTTTTAATGGGTTTGGGCCATTACATGCTCCTGCGCAATCATCACTCCAAACACCTTATAGACTATTCGATCCCTGAAGCTCCCTTGTTTACCTTTCTAGTCATTATGTTCTCCTGGTCAATAAAGTAACCACTTTCTATTAAACATGCCTGCCTGCAAACTACATATAAATGAGCTCATTCAGGATGAACCACTGTGTCATCCTGATGGACCACTCTGTATCTGGTTTTCTCTGCTTTTTTCTTGCAAGTTTAACAAGATTCGTCCGTATTGCATGCACTGTGTTGTAGTTTCATTCGCTCGACGTGAAGAACAAACCACTATAACCAAAAGCAGCACAGGGGTAGAAAGGTTTATCTGGCTCACACTTCCAAGTCACTGTCCATCACTGAGGGAGGTCAGGGCAGAACTCAAAGGCAGAAGCCATGGAGGAATGGTGCTTGCTGGCTAACTCACTGACAGGCTCATGCTTGGGTAGCTTTCCTAAGACAACCCAGGATCACCTACCTGACTAGGAACTGGTGCTGCTCACAGTGGGCTGGGTCTTCCTATGTCAACTAACAGTCAAGCCTATCCCCACCCTCCCATCCCACCTCAGACATGCCCACAGGCTAATCTTCTATAGGTGATTCCTCAGTCAAAGATTTGCTCTCAGATGACTCTAGGCTGTGTCGAGTGGACAATTAAGGCTAGCTAACTTGGACACATAACATTTGATTATTTTTTTATTGCCTAGACTTATGCCATGCCATGAATCATTCTTTATTCAGAATCTTGTTGATACTCAATTTCCAGTTTCTGGATAAATAAAACTTCTAAGAATTTTTAGGACATATATTCTCATTTCTTTTAGGCAAATACCTATAAATAGCCTTGCTGGATCTTTTAAGGTTTTTTTTTTTTATTGTAGTTTTGTGGGGTTTTGTTTATTTAATTTTTATTTTATGTGTATGCATGTATTGCCTGCATGTATGTGAGTGCACCCGTGTCGTGCAATGCCCGCAGAGATCAGGAGAGGCTGTCAGATCCCCTGGGACTGGAGTTACAGACAGTTGTTAGCTGCCATATGGGTGCTGGGATTCGAACCCAGTTCTTCTGCAAGAACAACCAGTGTTCTTAACCGCTGAGCCATCTCTCCAGACCCTGGATCTTTAAGTTTTTTAAGAAACTGTCATTCCTCTCCAGCATGGCTGCACCATTTTATACTCCCATCAGCATTTTAGGAGTTGTTCCACAACTTTGAAAGTAGTTGGTGCTGCCAGGCTTTTTTATTGTATCCATTCTAGACAGACCAAAGAATTGTTCTCTGTGATTCAGGTCTGCATTTTCCTAATCATAAATGACACTGGACATCTATCTTCTCATCGCTCTATTGGTAATTTTACTTTTTTCTCCAAATTGTCAGTTCAAGACTCTCACCCATTCTTTTTATTGAGTTATCATTTCATTGTTGATTTGAAGCCAATATATTCTACATAAAAATTCTTTGTCAGATATAGTTATCTAACTTTGCGGATCATTGCTTCCTTTTTTTTTTTCTTCAGTAGGATTATGCCCTAGGCATGAAACTGCTTTGGCCACTGAGCCAGGCATCAAGCTAGGGTGAACAAAGGACTACCATCTGCTCTGCCCCTGACTGATTTAAGAACACCACCAATGAGGTGCATCTTTGCCCACTGCCAGGGGGTGATCTGTTCCTTTTCTAATTGCTATCTACTGAAAAACCAAAAACAACTTGAAAAATACAATTTCTGACTTCTTTTAGGGGGTGGCATTTTTTTGCATAAGAAATTTTTGCCTACCCCAATGTTACCGAGATATTTTTCTATAACTTTTTCAGAATTCTAGGTTCTGAGTTTTAGGTGCAGATATGAGGTCCACCTCAGTCTACTTTTTACACATGAAGTGAACTGGGAGCTTATGTTTTCTGTGCAGAGTCACCTGCTCCATCAATGTTTGCTTGAAAGACTTTCTTCTGCCCCATCAGCTTGCCTTGACTGAAAATCAAGTCAGTCAGTCAGTCAGAGAGAGAGAGAGAGAGAGAGAGAGAGAGAGAGAGAGAGAGAGGTTTGTAACCCAGACTAGCCTCAAACTCACAAAGCCAAGGATGGCCTTGAACTCCTGATCCTCCTGCTTCTACCTCTCAAGTGCTAGGATTACAAATGTGTGCCAATATGCCCAGCTTTTACTAGATTTCTTTCATTGTTTATTAGTTTTTCAAGGTTAACTTAGTGATTTCACATGTTCTTATTTTCTAATAAGAACATTACAAGCTGCAACTTCGCTTCAGGAACTGCTCTTGCAGCATCTGCCGCATTTAACATAATTGTTGCTGCTGTTGTTCAATTCAAACTTTGTCCTAATTTTCTTTGTAATTTCTTGTTTGACCAGGGGTTATCTGGAAGTACATTCTTTAATTCCCAAATACTTGGGAATTTTCTAGGCATCTTATTGCTGTTGATCTGACTTCGCTCTATTAGGATCAGGAAATGGATTCTGTATGACTTCAATTTTTTGAGTCAAGGTCTCCCTCAATTTCGACTTTTTAATATTTGCTGATCCTTGTTTTATGGCCTGACAGCTGTCATGTCTTGAAGAAAGCTGCACACACACACTTGACAGTGATGAGCGGCTAGAATCACGAGCTAAGCGCTGCCTGCACATTTGCCAACTGAATCAGCTAGTTGATGGCACGGCTGGAATCGTTTATAGCTTCATTAGTTTTCTGTTCGATAAATTAGTGAAAGGAAAGTGTTAAAGTCACTAACTGTGATTTCGTGTACACTCATCTATTTCTCTCTTAAGTCTCCCTACAACTGGCACACTGGAGAGGGTGCACTAGAGTTCTCCATTCTATTCTTGCACTTCTTTTTTAAGCTTAAAATAAATGAATGCCTATCTTCATTATAAAGAAAAGTAAAGCTAATGATCTCTCACCTAAATAAGTTTAAAGTCTCAAGTTTATGAAGGGCTAAAGACAGCAATCCAGTATCTCTTCCAACACTGAAACTAGTAAGACAGCACTTATATGCAAGAGAAGGGGAAATGTGAGTTTAAGTGGCAAGGCAATTTTGTCAGTGTGTTCAGGAAAATCAGTACTAAGTGCATGAACCTTTATCCAAAATAATTCAAAAGGATTCACGCAGAACAATTCCAGCCCCAGCATTTGGCCTCCTGATTTAGATACAGGAGCTGGCTGGTTCTTGTTTCACTCTCTCTTCCCTACACTGTCCTCTCTCAGTGCAGATGTATACTTACAAACTTCTAGTCTTATTTGAGTGAACAGAGTGTTTGTTGGTTGTTCCCCCATAAACATTAGCTAAGTCCCCCTTCTCCCTGCCTGGGCTCCCAACCTCCTCCAAGAATTATCCTTTGAATTTTCACGAATTCTTAACTCAAAAACTTCAGGAATGAGAACTTCAGAGTTTCAAGTAAATGCAAGGGAATCACTGGGGTCTGCAGAGTCCCCTTAAAGCTGGAAAAGCAAATGCCCCAGGCCATCCCGATGGCATCCACACCTGAAGAACCGGCTTTTCTCGGTGTCCATAGAATGGCACTCCCGTTTGCTGCTGCTGACCTCTGCTGTCTTCACTACGTTGGTCCAATGAATAGGAGCCTTACAGAAAAACACACCTAGTCCTTTGGGTCGGGCCTGCAGCCGCCAAGAAGTGAGGTGTAAAGGCACAGCAAATGAGTCCCCTGGCATGATCGCAGGAAGCACCACTGGTTCTGCCACAGAAATAAGGATTAGCACTTTGGGGGATGGTCCGCCACTCCAGAGACTATCTCAGGGCAGGAAGCAAGACACACTGTGCACACTGACAACTGGGGACATGCCCACTAGGGAAAGTCACGACAATAGTTGGCAACACTTATGCTCTAGACCATCTGAACGTACTGTCGGGAGCCGACGGGCTGTCCAGCCGTAGTTCCATTGGAGTCTCAAGTCTGTTCCTCACAATGAGGGCTGACCGGACAGTAATGACTTTCCGAGCACTGCCTTCCATTGTCACTGCAAACACTACCCGCACAGGTGGGAGTGAAGAGAACTGTAAAAGACAGAAACGAAACACTGTGTGTTTGAGAAAAACACTCGGTACATAAGTTCCACCAGAATATGAGACGTCAGAAGCCCTGTTGTCACTGTAGCTCTTCAGTAGGTGACTATTTAACCCCAAACTCATTCAGCTCTAAAGGAAGCCAGCTAATAAATGTAAATATTATTAAAGAGAGCCAACTCTAAAAAGTGTCTACAAAAATAATCTATTCAGATGTGACAATACAAAGTATGTCCCCAAAGAAACCATCAGGCAGGGCTGGGGATGTAGCTCAGTGGTAGAGTGTTTCCAAGTTTGCATGCAGGCAGCCTTGAGTTCAATTTCCAGTTCCGCAAAGGGAAAGGCAGGGAGAGAGGAAGGACTAACCACAGACCTCCAGACATATTAGAAAGAGCTTCACCTAAGATGGTGATATTTCCCAAACTTCTTGCAATTTGGTGAAAAAAAAAATTAAAAAAATATGCTGGAAATTATCCTTTATACATATCAGTTCTCATAAAGAAACTGCACACAAGGTTTGTTTTCAGTTCTCCTGGAGGGAAAAGCCAGCAGTCATCTGAAGCAACTAAAATTAGAAGCACTGAGGTAGGAGTTTGCAAGATACTAAATGATTTCCCCCCCATGGCATTTCCCTTCAGATTAAGGCTGAGAAAACATTCCTTGAACACTAACAGTGGGTTGGGTCCTGCCCAAACACACACAGAAAAACAGAAGGAAATCTTCTGAGATTTAGACCTGCCTCTGTAAACACAGTGTATAAAAAGCACTGTCTGTTGCGCTATCTTCGTTAGGAGCAAATGACTTCTCTTATTATAAGTGTGACTTGACTTGCCCTTTAGGACCCATATCTACTATTTATTGACATGCCTATAGGAAAATCAACATTCTTATTTCAAAGAACTTTTAAAATGATCTTCTTCATAATAACCTTCCAGGCCCTGCTTCATAATCACATTTCATTTTTCATGTAGCTCAGACTGTATGGGGCTGAGAATGACCTTGAACTCCTGATCCTCCTGCTTCTATGTCCAAGCCCTGAGATTACAGGCATGTGCCACTAAGCCTGGCTATAATCATCAGGCTGCTATGAATAAGACAGCAGGGCTCAGAAACTCAATATATGGGAGGAGATGGGGCGATTTGCTGCTGGGCTGCAGCTGCTACGCTGTGCTCTACATGTTCACTCACATTCAGGTCCTTTATATGTGCCATACCAAGTGACAGACTTCAAATTCCACATCAGATACAGCAAGAGGTTTCTAAAAGCATGACTCACAGACCGTGCTGACAATGCTTATTTACTAGAGAAACAGCAACACCATATCCAAGGGTTTGATTCTGTCAACTTTTTTTTTTATTTGAAGCAAATAGTATGTGAAAAATCAACCTAATAAACAATAAAAATGCTTTACTTCCAACCGAGACTTTCAGGAAGCCCAAGAGAAAAAGCAAATCATCATTTTCC
>NW_008352717.1:571517-580958 GCF_000622305.1 Nannospalax galili | reverse complement strand
CTTTTTAAATTTTATGTGTATGAGTGTTTTGCCTGAATATATGTAAGTGCACCACATATGTGCAATGCCCACAGAGGCCAGAAGAGGGTGTTGGATCCCCTGGAACTGGAGTTACGGACAGTTGTTAACTGCCATGTGGGTGCTGGGAATCAAACCCCAGTCCTCTGCAAGAGCAGCTAGTGCTCTTAACACCACTGAGCCATCTCTCCAGCCCCATTCTAGATTGTTTTCAAGAGGTCACACTGCAGGCAGAAATCACTACTGAAGAGCATGCCTCCATCGCTCAGCCCCCAAAGGCGCCCACACAAAGTCAAGGCCAATGAGCACTGTTTGAAATCTCCATATTGTTGCTACCAGGCCTACCTGAAATTTCAAACCTATGATCCTCAGGAATAAGAAATTAAAAGCAAATGCCTGGAAAAAAATTTTAATGTCACCTTCCAAACATGTTTCAAGAGCCGGAGGGGAAGAGTCTCACTGTTCCTCCTTCCTATTTCCTGATTTGGCCTTTGGATCCAAGCATATGAAACACACCTGTACAGGGTAAACTGCTAGCTCAACTTAGAGAGGACTTCCAAACCCCTTGACTAGACTTCTGCAATGTAATACTCAGTAATGTGTACCAACTTAATGGAAAACTCTTTTTTGCAATTTCTTGGAAAAGAAGTGATCATTAATAGAAAAGGGCAGGAAAGTTCCGGTCACATACAAACCATAAAGACCTCTGATCATCAGGAAACACACAGTGATGTATGGTTCGGGTGCAGTGTACACACTCAGAAAACACAATGATAACAGAAAATCATACTCACATAAACCTGGGGATGTATGATATTTGTTCTGCTGCCTGGGCTGCCAATCTAAGGGAGATTCACAAAGTCAGAGAGTCAGCACAGATCTAAGATAACAGACAGCACTAAATTCAGTGACAAGGTAACTTGCTTGAAGGTGGTGTTTGAAAATACTTCCCAGAATGGCATGTCTACAGGTAAACCATCAACTCTTGAGCAATATGGAGAAAACAGCAGTCACTCTACAACCATCTGATGAGTACACACTTTCTCCAGGACCCAGCAACGCAATGAAAAGTATATATGGGAAGAGTTAGCCCTTCCACTGCCTGAAATAAATTCAGGCAGAAAAGTAACCTAGAGAAAAAGAGGTTTGACAACCCCCCCAACCCCTTTTAAGATAGGGAGTGTACCAGAGACCACTGTGAAAATAAACAGTAGTAGAAAAGTGTTCTCCAAGAATATCCTTTATGAGGAAAGCTGCAGGAAGATGCTTCATCGTTCTCTGCTAGCCCTATAACCCTAGGACAAGCTGGGAACACTAGCACAAGGGCGTGCGAGTGCGTTATCAGATAATAAATGGCAGCGGACATCTCTGGCCCGTGTCACAGAGAAAGATTTGGGGACATAGAGCTAAAAAACCAACAAAGTATCTTATAATATGAAAATGTATACAAATGAAGAAGCTCAGCATGTCAGGTACAATCTATGCACGCACGTCTCACACCCACAGACTCAATCACCCCAGATCATGTGGCGTGTACTTAGGCCTATAATGGTCGCACCTGACTGAACATGTACCAATTCTTTTCTTTGTCATCACTCCATAAATGATACAGTACAGCAACCATTTCCATAACACAGGTATGGTGTTAGGTATTGTGAGTAGTCTACAGCTGAGTTAAAGTTTACTGGAGGTGTGCACAGATGTATGCAAACACTACACCACTTAAGCGACCTGAGCACCTAAAGATTTGGGTCTAGGGGTGGACAGCTTAAGTCCTGGAACCTCTCTAGCACTGGTGTAAGGGATGACTATACTGAAGTGTGGCAGGCTATAATCAGCCAATCAAGGCACCTGATGGAATACAAAGCATATATTCCTATCTGACAGAACGTGCTGCTGCCAACTTCCCTCTTGTTTACTATTGACATCACTGTTGCCTGGCTTATCTGCATGTTAATGATATCCATGACTGAATCAATAAATGATATCTTCTTTCGAGAACCAGGGGAGGCAAAGCACTTCATCAGAGTGAAGTTATTACAGGCTTCACTATACGATAGCCAGCGTGGCAGGATGTGGCCATGAACCACTATGCCATCTAATGCTCACTCTGTGGCAGCCACTCACCATAGAGGAAGAGGAATTTTTGTCTGGTGCTGCATATCGGAAGAAGGTCCCAACCTTGTCCACAGACACAGGGCTCACTTGCTCCCAACCATTCACTCGTACTTGCAGTTGATGGATCCGAAGGTCATGGGTGTGTCTGTCAAACAACACAGACAGAACACGGTCTCAGAAGGGAAGGAAAGTAGAAGGGGAGACTCCAATCTGATTTATTGTCTAACAACACAAAGGCAGGTCAGCTAAACCTTCCAGGCTGTAGTGGTCTGAATGAGAACCACCCTAAAGGGTCACTCGGGCAGTTGGTGGCACTGTCTGGGGAGCATCACGGAACTTTGGAACTTTTTTCCAGTGAGGTGTGGCCTCACTGGAGGAAGCGGGTCACTGGGGTGGGCTTTGAGAATTCATAGCCTTGCTCCACTTCCAGTTGCTCTCTCTGCTTCCTGTGTGTGACTGAAGATGTGAGCATTCAGTTTTCTGGTCACCTCTGCCATGCCTCACCACCATGATGGACTCATTCCTCTAGATCTTTATGCCAAATAAACTCTTCCCTCTATAAGTTGCCTTGGTCATGGTATTTTATCAAAGCAACAAAAAACTAATGCATGGGCATTATCTGATGTGAGAGAAATTAAGGGGACAGTTTAACTGGCTTTTATGTCCATGGTACAAGTTGTGAGCTCCAAAGGGCTAGAACAAGCGTGGCATCTGCCCTCCCTCTACACATTGCAAAATCCAGTGCAGTAGTAGCCAGGTCTCTCCTCAACAGTCCCCATCCCAACCTTCAGGAAATAATGACGTCAGTGAAATCAGTTGTGTGGGGTGGTGAAGGGAACTAACACTGAACTGCATAATCATGCTCTGAGGGATACATGAGTTTTTTTCTTGGCTCCTTCGTTGAATCTTCTCCTTCTCCCAGGACCATGACCAGTTGTTGGATCAGGCTCTGGGTGACCACGAACGGGCCTGCAAGACAGGAGCTCTCAGAGCTGCACAGCTCAAGTGCTCAGCTGAAACTGGGGCAGAAGGCAGTGGGCAGAGCAGAAGGCAGTGGGGGAAGATGCACTTCTAATTCTGTTTTAGATTTTGCCTAATTCCACCCAGAGGACTGAAATGAGGAACTGTGTTTGAGGCTGACAGGAAGCAGGGAGGGCACCATGGAGTGGGGTACAGTGAGCCAAGGGGAAAATGCCAAAAAAAGGCATTGAGGCATTTATTTGATGAGTTCAGGCAGAACAGTGGGACCTAAAGTGGATGACAGAACATGAAAACTTTAATTAACGGCAACAACACCAAGGTTAAGCCCTCACTAGGACAGGAGGCGGGACCTATTCACAGATACCACGGACAGTTGCATGACTGCCCTAGGAGCCTGTGAGGGATAGTACACCCCTGGAAACCTTGGTCCCACACAAAGACCCTTTTCGTTCCCCCTGTAAGGCCCCCTGGCACCCACATGTTCAAAAGCCTCGCCACTAGAGTAATGACTACGAGCACAAAGTCGTACGAGAGGAAGAAGTGCTTTGTTGAGGGCAGGTCTGCACATAGACCGGGCACTGTGAGAAGCATGTGGCATGGGAGGCTGAAACCACTCTCTTCCACTTCTGCTCAGCTTGATAGCAATCTGAGACTCAAACACAGTCTGTCTCTATTTCTACCCGTGGTCAGCCTTTCCATTTCAAAACATTTGCAAATAATGGAAAGCCACATTGAATAGTCTATGATCTTTCAGGGAACAGATATAAAAAGCCTTTTTCCATATTTATTCCAGTCTTTCGCTGGCTCCTTCCAGATTCTATGAGCCAGTGGTGCCCTCCAAAGAACTAATCCCACACTGCTTTGAATTTTTGCCCTTCTATTACTGGCCCTGCTTCCTGAGTCTATCTTCTTCCTTAAAGTACTGTAAGGCATATATGTATTTTAAGACTGAGGTCACCATGCTTTATGAAGCCTTTCAGAATAGCCTTTCACCCCACACTGTGGAAAACTGGCCAGAGTGCAATGAACTTGAGTGCTGGGATGCATCTATGACCAGAGTGTGAGACACGGAGGTCATTACTTCACACATTCAGTAAGTGAGAACAGAAAAGAGATGTACTTCTAAGATGGTGTGCCAGTCTATATTTTAAAAGGAATGATTTAAAAGGATGATTTTCAAAGAATCTTTTAAAAATAAAGCATCTAAATCATTAATAAGTGGAAAATAAAACATTAGGGACAAAGTTTTAAATTCACTTCTTATCTTTTAAGGAAAAAGAATGAGTCTAATTTTACCTGTGTCTTAATTTTCCTCTGGCTTCAAATTCAAAGGGGATCTCTTCACCTGTGAGCACTTCTCGCCACTCACTAACATTGTGGGTGTCATCCAGAAACGCTCTGTTGCCCTCTGGAACTACCCCAGGACTCCCACTGTGAGACAGCGCAGCCCTGGAACCAAATCAGATGGCATGTTACCATTCCTGCTGTCTCTACAGGAGCTTTGTGCAGAGGAGCAGAGCTGACTCTCAGCACCAAGGTGGCCCAGCCTCGTCCTCTGTGACCTAAGGAGGACCAGAAAGGCCAGTGACCATAGTTCCTTTCATGCTCAGTCTCAGGTTACTTGGATTTTTAGAAACAGCTAAGGTTGATGCTGGGCATGGTAGCACACATACCTATAATCTCAGCTGAGGCAGGGAAATAAGTTTAAAGCAAGTCTGAGCAACATAGCAAGTTTAAGGCCAGCCTCGGTTCACAGTAAGACCCTGTTGTTTGTGCGTGGGGGGGGGGTGCACATGTGTGTGGTATGTGTGGATATAGGTGGTGTACTGTGCATACATTTATGGAGGCCAGAGGTCAACATCAGGTGTCTTCCTCCTTTTCCCTCCACTTCATTGCTTGAGACAGGGTTTCTTACTAAACTCGAGCTCACCAATTGGCTGAGCTGGCCAGTAAGTTCTAGAGATCTGCCTGTCTCTGCCTCCTGAGTCCTGGGACCACAGATATACACCCAGGGTTAGCAAAGGTCCTGGGTATCCGAATTCAGGTCCTCTGCGAGTACTTTACTGAACGAGCCACCTCCCAGCCCTAAAGTTGTTTTAATTAAAAAATGTCAGTGAAGTACTTGCCCAAGCACAAGGACCTTGTCAACCTTGATCCTTATAACCCATGTAAAAATTCTGAGTGTAATCCAGACCTGGGGAAGGGGAGACAGGAGGATCCCTGGGGCTCACCGACTAGCCAACATAGCCTTATCAAAGAGCTCCAGGCCAGTGGGAGACCCTGTCTCAAAGGAGGTGGATAGCATTCCTGAAGATGACACCCAAGGTTATTCTCTGGCTTTTGTATATATGTGCATATGCACACGCATGAACACAAACACATGCGTGCACACCTACACCCACAAGCACACACATATACACATGCACACAAATGCATTTAAAAAAAAAAAAAGAAAAGAAATAGCTAGGAGCTGTCAGCACCTACTTGCTCACCCCAGAAGTGAGTCTACTGTGTGTAAGCCGAGGCAGGGCTTGCTAAAGGAACACTCCTGTGAAATCTACAATTTAACAAGCCTGAACTGGAGTGGAAAATGCACTGCTGCAGCATTATCACAGTTAGTGGAAGCAGGAGGATGCAGATGACTGCCCCTTACTTTGGGTACTTTATGACACTGGAACGGTCCCCGTGCATTTGGAACTCTCAGCCAATAGCTAGGCAGGCAGAGTCATCAAAAAGGGTTTTCATTTAACTTAGGCAATGTCTCATTTGTCCTCTGGACTCCACCCAATGCCATCTGGGTTAAAGTGTGTTTTAGATCTGAAGACAATTCTTCAGGAGTATGAAGATGGAGGACATTTCCAAAACAGTCTCAGAAGAAAAACTCGAAATGTTTGGTTTCCTGGCTACACAGTTTTCTCAGAGTGTGAAGCCCAAGGAGAGCAAGGGAGACTTCCTTTTGCTCTTAGACACGAACTAGGATGAGCACACCGGGTCTCAGTGAGCATACTCAGACCTGCCCCCCCCCCCATGACTGCAGAATTGGAATGTCCACCATCAGTCTCAGGACAGCAAATTCCTGATGCAGGCATAAGCACAGAAGGGGCCAACCTTGCTCTGCCAGGCTGCTGCAAGGAGGCTCAGGGGCCAGAGATGGCTCCAAAGGCAGGCTGAAAGCTCCTTACCTAGTGGGTGTGGTGGTCAGTGTGGCAAACCACAATGTGCACCCTGTGTGGTTCCGCAGAGCAAAGGGGACAAATGGCTGCCGGCGCTTGGGGGTTTTCACCTCTGCTGTGACAAACAGAAAAAAGGCTATTAACACCCACCTCTATGTGCACAGCAGAAGTACCACAGCTGCCTCCTGTGTGAAGACAGAGGCCAAGAGAGAGTCACCACAGGCTCGCGGCCAGCTTTGTGAGCTGTTGCGCAGTGGCACACACACTGCACACACCGCCTCTGCCCACAGCCCCCATGACTCTCACAGGCCTTACTGCACACACGCACTGCACACACTGCCTTTGCCTACAGCCCTCATGACTCTCACGGGACTTACTGCTCAGAAGAGGGCATCAGGACCTGACCTTAGCTAAAAACCAAGAAAAAGACTGAAACAGAATCTTCCTAAGAAATGCCTTCTAAAGACTAACCCAGAAGGAAGCTTTATACAAAAGTCCTCTTCAGCTAGAGGATGTGCATTAATAGCAAATAAAACATCCACTGTTATTCTCTTGAAGTCATATCGTTTTTCTCCCTGAGGAATCAGGGTCATATTATTGGAAAGTTTTTAAAATGAAATTTTCACCCTTAGTTTTAATGGTGTGTGTGTGTGTGTGTGTGTGTGTGTGTGTGTGCGCGCGGGTGTGTGTGGGGCCCGGTGTGCAGAGCGCAGCAGATGTAACTTAATAGCAAATAAAACATCCACTGTTATTCTCTTGAAGTCATATCGTTTTTCTCCCTGAGGAATCAGGCACATATTATTGGAAAGTTTTTAAAATGAAATTTTCACCCTTAGTTTTAATGGTGTGTGTGTGTGTGTGTGTGTGTGTGTGTGTGCGCGCGCGTGTGCGTGCGCACGCGTGTGCAGAGCTCAGAAGCTGTCACTGGGTGTCTTCCTCTATCATTCTCCACTTTATTTTTGAGATGGGGTCTTCACGTGAATCCAGAGCTCACCAACTGGCCTGACTGGCTGGCCAGCAAACTCTGGAGGTCTGCCTGCCCCCACTCCTCTATCCACCAGCACTAGGATTATAGACATAGGCTACCAACCAGCCTTTCTACATAAGTTCTTAGGATTGAACTCAGGTCCTTGTGGTTACACAGAAGGCACTTTACAACAGAGTCATCTCCCCAGTCTAGCTCACGGTCTAACAGACATCACAGCTACTATAAAGGCGGGCACCATGGAGGCTACAAAAGGAACATTAAGTATGGCTTTGCTTCACAAAACCACCTCGGGTCAGAAAAACTAATGAAAATGATGCAACCAAATTCTAGAGAGAGGTGATCTGACTTTAAAGTCTAAGTGTCCTAAGGACACTCTGCTGTCTAAGGATCCTTCTGCTGTCTGTTCTGGCTAAGGGCCTGCCACTTCCAGTAACCATACAAAGTAAGCCAGAGGTGGCAGCAGGAACCACCAGGCAGTGACAGTCCAGGGAGGGAACACTCCTGGCTGAGGTGCTCATCATGGCACATGGGCCCCAGCCCTCACATTATGTGTTGAGCCTGAAAGCACAAAGACTCCCTGAGAATAACCACACCAATGGTCTTTCGCAGGTGAAAGGATGGCATCTAGAGGGCAGGAAACACTGAGGGCAGAGAACAGAGTGAAGCCAACAGGTCCTCCCACAGATGGGGCCTTGCCCTGCTCTGCCATGATCAGCAGCAGCAGCCTTTGCATTTCAGCAGCTTTCGGACCTGAGTGATGCCAATGAGGAACTTCCGGGGAAGATAAGTTCCCTCTGGACCAGCAGCAGCTCAGAGCCTGCAACACAGCAATCCGCTAAACACATGAATGAGCAGGAGAGTGTTCCTACAGCTTTGTAGAGATGCCGTTAAAGGTAAAGTTTGCCTGGGTCTTTGCTCGCTTCCATCCCAGAGGCTCATTTAGTTCCCCAGATGCTCCCTGAGCAGAAAACGAAATGGTGAGGCTGCAGCAAGAGCAGAGGGGAGAGTAAGCATTTAGCAGCCATCTGCTGGATAAGTGGCGCTCACTGTGCCTGAGAAGCTCCTCCCTCAGAAGCAAGGAGAGTAAAGTTCACTGCAGTAGATAAGAGCCTGGAGGAAAAGGGCCAGATGTGCCTTTCCATCCCAATGTGAGCCAGACTGGAAGTTCCCATTTGCAAATTATATTTAAAAAGAACAGGTGGCAGATGGCTTTGACCACGTTGTAATACAGAATTAAGTACAAAATAGAAACCCATACAAAGATGCATAGCACGGAAGGCACAGTGCACAGGACCCCAAGTTTCCTGTGCTGATCAGCCCTAACAGGATAAAACTCCACAGAGAACACTCAAATCCAAACCCTCCACCAGCATCCAAGTCAACTGTGTCCTTGTCTGGCACAATACCTGAGGAAAAAAACCTCAAATCCATCAAAGAACATTATTTCCTGATGACCTAAAAAAGACTCTACCTCCAGTGAACAAATCCAACCTCTTCATGGGTTGAGAAAACCTAAAGCTTTTCACATTCAAGTTCAGTCTCAAAATTGCACCAGCTAAGGAAACTCCTACCCTTGGACTTCTTTCCCAGAGAAATCTAGCCATCTTAGTAGTATAGGTTTTATGCTATGTAGGAGCTCAGTCTATCAGAAAGGACCTAGTTTGCCAATTTTAGTAAATACGTTGAGGTGCCAGGTCTGCTGCTAGCTAGTCACATGAATGAAGGCAAATTAGTCTGCCTGAGTCCCTGTGTCCTGCCAGCTACACAGGAATCATGAACAGCTTTGCCCGAATGAATATATAACCTATAGGAAAGCTCAGTGATATGAACTCGTGATAAATGAAGATTGGAGCCTCCCCCAACACTCATTAAACACCTTCCAGAAAATCAACCTGCAATACCCCTCTGTATTAATAATCCTGTTCAGTACTATTAGAAAATAGCCTCTCTCCTCTCTCCTCCCCTCCTCTCCTCTCTTCTCTTTTTTTGAATTCTTCTGCACCACTGAAGACTTCACATTGCTGAGAAATTTGACTGCATAAAGCCTTAAAAGAAGCTGCCAGCCTCTTCTGAATTCAGGAATCCTTAGAAGGTGTTGATACACCTTAGTGATCCTGTCTATACCCCTGTTGCCATGACCTTTAACAGAAGTTTCCCAATGGC
>NW_008352717.1:567211-571361 GCF_000622305.1 Nannospalax galili | reverse complement strand
CCTCTCCCTCTCCCTCTCCCTCTCTCTCTCTCTCTCAGACAGAGTCTTCCTATGTAGCCGGCCTTGAACTTTTGATCCTCCTGCCTTGGCCTCCCAAGTGCTGAGATTCAGATGTGCAACATCAAGCCCAACTCATATCCTTTTTAAATAATATATACCATGACCCATGATGTAGAACTAGTCACATGCAAAAATCAGTCAGATTAAACTGTGGTCTTAGAACAGAGGAAACTGAGTTTGGTGCTTCAATTCCTCAAAGCGTGTGGTATTTCCTTGTGTCTTCACTTACCATCAAATTCTCAAGAAACCTTCAGAGGATCAGTGAGAAATATAAACAACGTTTTCTATCTCCTAAGCTCATAAATTCACATGTAATTGGGAAATGTTTTCTTAGCTCTACAACTAAGAGCTTCTATTTCATGGGTCCCTCGTATTCTCATGAGGACCAATGCTCTGAGGCGGTTACTCGAGTCATGTGACACTGCTTGATAGAGGATGGAGTGCCTCTGTTTCCTCCCCCTTACTGTACTGGGCCCCTCCACTGCCTTTGACTGCTTTTGCAGCATGGAGTGGATTCCACTTTCCCTGAGGTTACAGGAAATGGAAGAGAGGCAGTGAGAAGCCAGCACATCAGTCCTGCTGCCTTGAGGCACCACCCCTGAGACTCCTTAGTTGGAGACGTTCTTTCAGGTCACCGAAGCAAAACACTCACAACTGAAAACTGTTCAGCTCCAATCAACAAGAAACACAAAATTTAATGTCCAAATCAATGCACAAGGCAGTTCTTGAAAGAGGAAAATGAAGCAAGCCCTCGCTTGACTATACTGTACCTCTAGCATAGATCTGGTGCTCTAGGTTAGTCAGACTGGCTGTGCTCCTAGTTCTAAGGTAGACAAGGGGGAGGCCTGGTAGACAGGAGAGACAAGGTTAGAGAATAAGAATAAACATAGTAAATAAGACGCACTTCCAAGTAACAAGCACAAATAGAGAATGTTAGGAAAACAGCATGCATCATGCAGTTACAGGATCATCCTTCCTGATTACTAAGACCCAAGAATGTGCTTGGCAAAGGAGCACAGTTTCCTACGCGCTTTGACGGTGTTGCATGTCAAAGTAGCACATGCCTCTTTTTCTAATTAGGGAAAGATGAATGTGTTGAGCATGCTCTTGAACAGAATGACAAGCCTTTTGAGGATTTTTAATTTAAAGCATGTTATAATCTTAACTGGCCCAGAAAAGTCACAGAAACCAATCAGTATGGATTTTAGGGGAGGAAACTCCATTCCCGTTGGAAAAACATAGCAGCAACAGCATATTGGTCGTTGGGTGCCTCAAATACTCAGGGCAAGAGTCAGCCTGGCCTCCAAGTTTAAACAATCTTTCTGAAGAATTTATCTCACAGTACTAATTCCAAATTGAACATATACATCATGCTTATATTTGATATTTTCATAAAATAACCTTAGAATACAAAACTAACGCATCTAAGGAAATGTCACACCATCCAGGTTTACCTGTAGAACCAGCCCTTACCAAACAAGGCCCAAAATTGTGTCAAAATGGAGCTAATACATTCTCTTCCCTATAGTAAAAGACTGATGTATCAGCAGCTCCTTAGACTGAATTCCACATTAAGGGCTACTCACAGGGCTTGTTCTAAGGCTGGCAACTTGAGTACAACTTTTGAGGTGAATATGACTTAATTCCCACATAAGACCTGGAAATGTATAATCAGTTCAACGAGGCTGAAACCCACTAACTTTAAAATCAATGTTCAACAAGCACTTCGGGAGACCTGCTGACAGAATACCACCTGGCAAGTTCCACAAGACTTTGGAAACTTAGGTATATTCCATTTTAGATAGCTAAAAAGGTATAGCACACCTATATCAGCCTAACTGACCACAAAAAAATCTACATAAATAAAAATCTAGCTTAATTCATTAACAGCATTAACAGAAATAAGGCAGCTTATTAACTATAGAGAGAGGAGAAAGCTTAGTTTTTCTTTGGGGGCGGGTTGTTTGCTTTTTGAGACAGTGTCTCCCTGTAGCCCCATCTGGCCTGGAACGTACTATATAGACCAGGGTGACATCAATCTCACAGAGATCTACCTGCCTCTGCCTCCAGGGCTAACATGCACCACACCCAGCATGACGAAAAAAGTTTAAAAAGAGTGGAGCAAGAAAGCCCTTTGTGCTTCTGAATATTAGGCCTTCCTAATGTCAGGACAAAAAATGTCTTCAGAAATGCTGGGACACATTACATATTAAAAAGTGTATTCGGAGTCTTCTAGGTAAAATGTTATGTTCTTGACACACATTGGGAAGGTTAAGGGGGACCTGGACGTGAAAAGCACTGGCTATTCAACAAGCTTGGACTCAGAAGCAACACCTAGGAACACAGAACAACCACAGCTGACGTGTCTTTGTCTGTCCTCCTAGAAACACAAGGCAGATAGTTTTCTCACACACCCTGGAGAGGTGAACCAGTACAAATACTTCATACACTAAGAAAGCCCATCTTTCTGTGACGTGTTTGCAGGCCAGATGGAATATTTAAGTATTCATGAGCTATGTGAAGTTCCGCCAAGACTCCCCAAAGAAACCACTCTGAAAGAGCTGGGGCTGAGCCGAATCTGGATGAAAATGGCTTGTGGGCCAACCAAGAACTTGTGCTTGTCCACCACCATCTCCACAGTTCAGAGAGAGCTCCATACTGAGGCACTAACTCATGAAAGAAGACACTATCAACAGAGAACAAACTGACTCCTTCCTCAAGAGGCTGGCTATTCAATTCTTTTATACTCTATGAACAATATAGGCCCCCTTTTAAGAAACGTTTTTTCACATGGAATCCCGTCCTCCCTCTTTCCAAGAATACATACAAACCCTCTAGCTTTAGATGTTTAAAAAAAGATGCTTAAAAAAAGATCCAGTCCGAAAAAAAATCCTATTGATTGAAAAACCAATTGTTGTTGCCAAGTAAAACACAAACCAACCAACAGCTGGCCCTGATGCGTTCTCAGGTGCGCCAGCTGATTTGCAACGTCACCGAAATTGGGAATGACGTTTTGTAGATCCTCTCCCCTACACATAGCAGAAATTATAGCCCACATTAAAAGTTCAGTAGTTGTTGCCAGAAAACTGTCTCTTAGAAAAATTTAAAACAGAGCACAGCAGAGTCAGAACTTCCTACAGATTTCTCCACAAAGTACGGTTCTAGCTGAACCTCAGCTAGGCACTGCTCTGGACAGATACAGACATTTGCATATAACAATCTTACTTTGTCCGAAGCACGGTGGATCCACAGAGGAGCCCATCCAGTCTTCTGACTTGACTGACTCTGCTTTCTCGTCTTCTTGGCAGTAATCTGCCATCCACGATTCCTTGGTACTGATATACTGATCTAGAAAGGATTCCAGGAAGACATTAAGAGGAGGAGTAGAAGCTGGGCGTGGTGGCGCAGGCCTATAGTCCTAGCACTTGGGAGGCAAAGGCAGAGGCAGAGACAGGTAGATCTCTGTGAGTTCTAGGCCAGCCTAGTCTACATAGTGAGTTCCAGGCCAGCTGGGGCTAAGGGAAACCCTGTTTCAAAAAGACCAAAAAATAAAAAAGAGTAGAAAAGATTAAATGTACAAATCAGATCATTTTACTTCAGCAGACCAAGCTTTTACTGAGCGCTTCCCTAGCTGCTGAGAAAGGCTGGGCCCCGAAAAGCCCAACTCCACATGGAAGAGATCCTCAGGAGCAGAGCAACCATCTTCAGGAGGCTAGCCATGACGTGAAAGGGGCTACCTATGGTAGAGACAGAAATGAAGTGTTTTGGGATTTTTTTTTTTTTTTACTTTTTATTTGTGTATATCTGTGTGTCTGTGTGCTTGCACACCTGTGAGGAGGGTGTAATCACCACTGTGTGAAGGCCACCATATTTTTTGAGACAGAATCTCTCGCTGAACCTAGAACTCACTGTTTTGTGGAGATTGGCTGACTAGGGAGCCTTGGGTTCTACCTGACTCTACCCCTACCCAGCACTGGAGTTAGAGATGCTCTACCATGCCCAGCTTTTACATGGGTGCTGGGGATTACACAATCAGGTCCTCATGCTGTACAGTGGAACTTTACATGCACAGTCCAAGTTCTGGGTTCAG
>NW_008352717.1:556214-565733 GCF_000622305.1 Nannospalax galili | reverse complement strand
AGTCAATCAGGGCAGGAAAATGAGCTTCAGACTCAGGTCAGAAGAGAAGCACAATAGCTTTCATTAAAAGAACGTCTATACCTGAGTCTCCTGCTTAGGTGACCAAATCACTGGTTGGGTTAAGAGCCACATTTTCAGGCTCATTAGCTTAACTTTCTCAAGTTTTTTAACTTAAAATGTGTCACATGAACAAAAGGAATTTAAACAACATATATAGAATTTAAAGAAAATATTACCACAAATATTCATGCAGTCATTCAACTTAATAGAAAATTACAAGTTCCTCTGAGGCCACCATGCCAGTCCCCCCTCGCTAGTCCCCCCATGCCTGCCAACTGTCTCCTGCCCGATGTCCTGCAACCAACTGCTTAACCATTTCCTGTCTGTCTTTAGAATTTTACCACACATTCATAATTTCCTAAGAGCATACTGACTTATCCTGTATATGAAAATACAGAATACACAAATGGCATCAAGTAGGTTTTCTTTGGGGGGGAAGCTAAAACGTGTCTGAGCACATCACCGAGCACACTGTCACGTTCTGCTGAAGCTGAGGTTCCGTTTGTTTTCACCACTGAAAATAACCCACTAATGAGCATCTGCCACACATTCATAATTTCCTAAGAGCATACTGACTTATCCTGTATATGAAAAAACAGAATACACAAATGGCATCAAGTAGGTTTTCTTTGGGGGGGAGCTAAAACGTGTCTGAGCACATCACCGAGCATACTGTCACGTTCTGCTGAAGCTGAGGTTCCTTTTTTTTTCACCACTGAAAATAACCCACTAATGAGCATCTACTTGATTTACCCATCTTGCTCCCACAAGACATTCACTGAGCTCTAGTTCCATTGCTATGGGAAGAATACTTAACTACTCCAGCTTTGTACAGATTTCCCACGGTGCCTAAGCAAGGACGCATTTCTCATAGACTAGAAAGCAGTGTGCAGATCGGCTGTCACATATGCTTAGACTCCACTTCACTAGGTAATAACAAATATTTCCAAAGCGGCTGCAGGAATTACAATTCTACTAGCCAGAACCATGACTTGACTTCAATATGTAGTGGTGTCACACTTAACCTTTACTTGTCTGTTGTGTATCAAAAAATGGTACTTTGGACCAAGTGCTGTGGTAATCCCAGCACTCAGGAGGCTAAGATGAAAGAATGGCTATGAGTTCAAGGCCAGCCTGAGCTACAGAGTGACACCTTGCCTCCAAACAAAAACAAAAACAAAACGGATCTCCTTGTAATTTGAAACACTCAGCTTTTGTTAGACTTTTAAATACAGGCATCCAGGGTGCCCTAGTGCAAATCAAATCCAATCCAATCTACAACACAGATGAACCTGTTGTTCTTACCATTTGGAACTTAGTGACCTGAATACATTTATACAACATTGAAGGTAAGCAGTACTTGGATCAGGTAAACAAACAAGTCTCAGATACACTGCCATCTGCCTTGCAGAAGTTCCTTTCAACTAGGAAGATTCAAGCCATTATTCTAAAGTTGAACAAAAATGTGTGGCTTATTTTTTTGGTCTTTTTGAGACAGGGTCTCCCTGTAGCCCAAGCTGGCCTGGAACTCACTATGTAGACCAGGCTGGCCTTGAACTCACAGAGATTAGCCAGCCTCTGCCTCCCATGGTCTGGGATTAAAGGCATGCGCCACCACACCCGATGGTTTTTTATGTTTTTATTTTGTATGTATACGTGTATTGCCTGCATGTGCATAAGTACACTCGTGTTGTGCAATGCCCATGGAGGTCAGACTAGGGTGTCAGATCCCCCAAAACTGGAGTTACGGACTGTTGTTAGCTGCCACGTGGGTGCTGGGACTCAAGCCCAGGTCCTCTGCAAGAGCAGCCAATGCTCTCAACCACTGAGTCATCTCTCCAGTTCCCTAAAGTTGAACATTTTAAATGAGGAAATAAGAGTGTTGGGGGCTGGAGAGATGGCTCAGTGGTTAAGAACACTGATTGTTCTTGCAGAAGAGCCGGGTTCAAACAACTGTCCATAAATCCAGCTCCAGGGGGTCCAATTGCCTCTTCTGTCCTCCACAGGCACTGCACGACATGAGTGCACTTACCTACATGCAGACAATACACGCATACACATAAAATAAAAATAATAAAATATTAAAAAAAAAACAAAAGAATGTTACGTTTTAGAAAAGCCAAAACAGAAGGAAGTGTCGGCCACCGTAAACTTAAGTGTGACACTAACTAGAGAGCACCATTAACAGGGCAACAGATGGACATTTGCTCCTCTGAGGAAATCAAGGGGAGTCATCACTGCTGGCTTCAGCCTAGCACATACTCTACTTTGCTTTCTTGGTCCTTTCAGGTAGTAATTCTTATGGGATCCCTCCTCCCCCAATCTGTGTGTGTGTGTGTGTGTCTCTCTGTCTCTGTCTGCTCTCTGGTGTGGTGTGTGGTATGTGTGATATGTGGTGTGTATGTGAATGTGCAGGTGTGTGCACCTGTGCACACCCATGTGGAGGCAGAGGAAGAGCTAAGTGTCTTCTAACCCTCTTAGCCTTACTGCCTAGAGACAGGGTCTCTCACTGAACTGGACACTCCCCATTTTAGCCAGGCTGGATGGCGAGCAAGCTCCCAGGCTCCACCTGTCTCTGCCTCCCAATGTTGGGGTAACAGGCACATATAGACATGCCAACATAGACATGTTTCTTTTTTATATGGGTTCTGGGGTTCAAGTGTAGACCCTCATGCTTGCATGGCAAGAACTCTTGCCCACTGAGCCATCTCCTCACTCCTCAGACTCTCTTAAGACAGAAGTTCACAGCACTTTGCCCTAATAAATGATAGCTTCTGAATTTCAGTCTGTTGAAGCCTTCTATGGTTTGGATATGGCTTGTCCTCAAGTTCATGAACTAGAAGCTGGGTCTCTAATGTGGCAACATGAGAGATGGGAACCTTTAGGAGATGAGGCCTTACACAAGGTCTTAGGTCACTCAGGAAAACCCTCAGAAGGAATTACCTCAGTTCTCAGAAGAGTGAATTGTTATGTAAGTAGGAGCCTGATCCTGAACTGTTGTTTTCTGTATGGCAATGTGCTCCCTCATGCACTCCTCCCATGATGCCACCTGACCTGAAGCCCTCCCCAGAGACCAAACCAATGGGATTTTGGTCTTACAGCCTCCAGAACTGTGAATTCAATAAACTTCTTTTCTTTGAAAAGCAACCTGCTTCAGATTATTTTGTTACAGTGATGACTAATGGGCCAATATAAGGCTCTTACCTCAGTTTTTCTAGGGAGAGGGAGGAAACCAGAAAATGCTTTACAGTGTTATCTAGATTTGACGTGTCCAGGAACGTTCTTGCTCTGATCAACTATGCTTTGCTGTGGGAGTTGGTGGGCAGAATGTACATTATGGGCACAAAACTAGCCCCTGAAATTTAGTAATTATCAGTGGAAAATAACGGTCTTTCAATACTGAATAATTTCATTATCTGGAACAAGTCAAGTTCCGGGATCAGAGAGAAGTAGCTACAAAAACTTTTTAAATAACTCAGTCACAACATAAGAAATATTTTTCGAAAAACAGAAAATCTGTTTACGGGGCCACTTGCTTTTGCTCGTTCGCAGTCTCACTTCACCCCACCCAATGTCAAACTGATGTAGCAATGGGTCCAGGTAAACATTTAAGCTTACTTTTTAAAATCCCACAATGACATTTGCTTTATACTGACCTGACAGAGCACGGTTATAATAATCTCCAGAAAGAGTGAAGTGGGCGTAGCCCTCAGGGGTAGTTCTTATGTGCTGAAGAAAGTTCAATCCTGCAACGAAAGCAGCTCTTAATGCAGAGGCAGAAGCCACACTGGCCTTCCCAGACAAATCACATTCCACAGATACCCACTATAGCTAGCACTGATGCCCCTCACGGGAGAGCACACAAAATTGTGGGATTCTGTCCACCACGTAGGTTTTTACATCACTTCTGATATTTTAAAAACACTACATTAAAATATTATTTATCTTAAGTGACTTTTTGGTGCCCCCCGCAACACTGTCATACCTGATCCATGGGGTCTCACTCCCCAAGCCCCAGAACGTGGGTCCATCCAAAGCCTTAGGAACATAAAAAGGCATTTCTCCGAGAACAGAAAAAGGGCAGAGAGATGTGAAGTCTGTCTGCTGAATGCTAGCTCAAAATTTTAAGATTATCATAGAAAAATAAGAAGCCAGCTGAACTATTCTCTACAGAAAAGCTCTTCATGCCAACAATGAAAACTCCAGCTGCTTTTCTTCATGCATCCTGGGTAAGGCCTGGGGGTGCAGGATGGGGACAGCTCTACGACAGGCAGAAGGCTGACTTAGCACCCCAGAGCCAAACTCCCTGGAAGGGGGAAGAGGCTAAGGCTGGCAAGAAGGAAACCATGTGAGTGGAGAGTGATTTTCACCAACTACCCTTGGAAGCCTCCCTCTAGCTGTATGCAAGAGTACCCTGGGGACATAGTGCTGCTGCTCTGGTCCTGACCTACCAGGCAACTTATAGATGCAGAAGGAGCCAAGGTGAGCTTTCTAATAATATTCTATCTGGTTTGGTTTGGAAGAGAGAAGCAACATAGAGGCATCTTTCCAAAATGTCCAGGTAATGTGATTCATGACAACATTTAGGTTCACAAGGTACACAGAATGGAGAGAAGGGAATTACTCAGCTCAGTGACAACTGCTACGATTCCTAAGCGATAGCCTGAAAGTCACATACAGCAAATAGACACACATTTCTAGCCCACACTTCCTCAAGGAGCCCATACTCACACTTGGGTACACCCTACTTTCCACAACTCACCTTTGAGAAGCCCATGCCTTCAGGTGTGTCTAACTTTCTTCTGAATTCCTTTCTCCTAACCCTCATGCTTGAACTTATATTAAAATATCTTTACTAAATCCCAACTCTGCTACATTAAAAAAAAAACTTCTGAAAAACAACAACAACAAAATACTGGACTGAAGACTTGGCTCAGTGGTTAAGAGCACTGACTGCTCTTGTAGAGGACCCAGGTTTGATTCCCAGCACCCACATAGTGGATATGACCCATCCTTAACTCCAGTTCCAGGGGAATACGAAGCCCTCTTCTGATCTCCGTGGCACTGTATGACACGGGTGCACTTACATACATGAAGGCAATACAATGGTACACATAAAAAAAAATATTTTTTAAAAAATACATAAAACTATTATCTCAGTTTTACCTGTATTACTAAGTAAAGGGAACAAGAATATCATGAATAATCAATTAAAAAAGTATTTTTATTTTATGTGTGTAAGTGTATTGCCTGTGTGTGTGTAAGGGTACCCATGTCAAGAGATGCCTGCAGAGGTCAGAAGAGGGTGTCAGATCCCCTGGAACTGGAGTTACAGATGGCTGTTAGTAGCCATGTGGGTGCTGGGAACTGAACCCAAGTCCTCTACAAGAGCAGGCAATGCTCTCAATCACTGAGCCACCTTTCCAGTCCTATCATGAAGAATTTTAAAAGATGGGCCCAAGGAAGCAAGCAGCTGCTGAACTGTTGGGGAGCCTCTGAGTGAGGCATACTCACGGGAGAAGGTGAGTTCAGCGAGGGGCACATCACAGTCCATGCAGTCATCGATGAAGCATATGCAAATGGTTTCAGCCTTGACCTCCACTCCAGAGATGCGTGAGGCTGCTACGGCCCCTGGGCTGTCTCGGCTGCTGGAAGCCAGTGAGAGAGACTTCAGAGGCTCTGCATTCTTGAACAGCCAGCTCGCTGCCTTTTTCAATTGGCCTTCAAAGAAATTAGAAGGTGAACAGTTCCACCAGTTTCCACAGCCGCCCTGGCAACTCACAGAGGAAACAAAGAAACAGTTTTATAGAAATCTGTGGAACAGCCCAAGAGAGCCTTGATCTAGACTGTTAAAAGGGGAAGGGGTCAATATAACAAGGGAATTCTGCTCTTAAACAGAACAAGGTCCTGCTTGTTGCACACCTTCTTCTCAGGCTGATCACACCTTTCCTGCTCTGACTCTGGCCTCCCTCTTGAAATGGCTATGGACAGAGAGGAGAGGAGACAGGAGGACCGGAGTGGAGGGACCCAGACTCCTGGGGCCATATGCACGTTTCTTCTACTCTCTGGAGTTCTGCATACACTGATAACGCCTTGTTAACTGGTCTCAAGTGTCTTACTTTGTGCATAGTTTGTCTTCTCAACCACAAGCTCCTTGAGAGCAGAGAACAAAATGAGACTTGGGTGTAAGGTAGAGCTGGTAAATACCAGCTGCCTAATTCCAGAGTTCTACCCCCAAGAAAACAAAAAAGAAATGAGGGAAGGGAAGGGGAGGAGGGAGAGGGGACAAGAGGAAGAAGGGAGAGGCCGAGGAAAGGAAGCAAAGGGGAAAAGAAAAGGAAAGCAATGCCGCTCCACACTTAAAGCTTGCCAGAGTATGGATGGATGCCTGCTGGAGAGCACGGGCTCCGGACAAGGTGACCTGCTCTAGACCCTGGTTCGGCCTTATGAGCTACTGAATCTACAGCAAGTTGTTTGATTCTCTGTGCCCCACGGCACTTACAGGGTCAACATGCAGGCAAAACATTCATGCACATAAAACGCAAATAATTCTATCCAAAAAAATTTTTTAATAAATGTAATAAAAGAAAAAAAAAAGACCAGAGACAGGGATGTGGAAGGTCAGTACATGGTCATGGTCAGGAGTCAGCAGTCAGGACTGTTACAAACAGCGCTACTACCAACACCACCATTTGCCAGGGCAACCAACTCCACAACACTTCATTGTGCCAGGCACTTCCCCACAGACAAGGCCTCCTATCACCATTCCACAGAAAGGAAGCACTAGGCCGGAGAGGCTCAGCAACTGGCCCAGAGTCCTTGGCGAGCAGCTGATGAGGAGCAGAGAAGAATCTGACCCATGAGCCAGCTCCAGAGCCAAGCTGCTCCACAGAAAATTCTGCTGATCACAGCTACAGCCAGCCCAGAACAAAATGCAGCCTTCTGAATATGGTCCAGCTCGCCAAGTCATCTTCATGGAACAGATGAGGAAATGGAAGAACGGAGGGGGACGAGACAGACAACAGGCAGCGAAACCCACATTCAAGTTACCTTGACACACCAGAAGAGCCTTGCGGCAGTCATCCACGCTGAAGCCCAGCTCCTGCAGTCTAGCCAACTGTAGCTCTACGAAACAATTTCATGCAAGTTACTCCACAGTCCAATGAGAGAGAGAGAGAGGGAGACTGACTAATACATTTCCTCTCTTACAGCAAGATGGTCTTCTAGTACAGAGCATTATCAAGTGGTGAACCTGAAACTTTTCAGTCATCTCCTATGCTGTGTCTTTAAAAGCACAAAACTAACATTATCCACATAATTTCAGAGGAAATTTCTCAAATTTTAAAACTAAACTTGAGTAGCAGCCATGCACCTCTGGAAGGGATTGTAACAGAAAAAGCAGTTACAGGCTAGAGCAGCTGCTCCAAAGTATGTTTTTAAATTTAAAACAAAAAGCAACCCCCCGCACCCCGAAAGTTGTACTTATGATTTACAGCTATTCTCAATGACAAATAATGAGAAATAGGCTATGAACAAGTGAATTGAGCATAAGGAAATTGGAAAAGTTGAAAAAGGACAAAAAAGGAAAGTTATAAGGTACAATGGCTCACACCTATACATCTAGCATGAGGGAGGCTGAGGCAGGACTGCCAGGAGTTTGAGCACTGCTTGGCCAAGCCACCAAGGGTTGCAGAGTATATATACATATTTTAATTTTTAATAACTACATGATTAGAAGAAGCATTTCACTACAGCTTTAACATATTCAGTGACACACACCAGAGCAAGAGTACATCTCTTTCACAAGTGGGCACAAGTTTCTAGGTTCACAGTTAAATCATTTTAGAAAATATTGTTCCTTGCAGAAAGACTCATTGTTTTTGCTACTAACACTGAGATGTTGGCGCATGCATCTCTAATCTGTATGCATCTGATTATTACTAGTCCTAATCAGTTGCACTTGGATCCCTGGTGCCTGTGTATGTCTCTATAAAGCCATCAGGATGATTTCAGTGGTAATGTTTATCACCTCTACTAATTAGCATGACGTGAATTTCCATGCTTCCTCATCAAATATAGTACATTTTTAAAAATCTGATTGTGTGTGTGTATCACACAGAACATCCCAAACCATCTTATTCAACTATACACCCACTTCCCAGATGGCACCCTCCCATAGCCTCCCTCCCCTGACTAGGGCCCTTATACTCTGATATCCCTGCTACCGTCTGCTGTGTTGTCGGCACCCCCAAGCCATTCCCCACTACTTCCCGTTCTGGTGAATCTAGTCAGGATGGTCAGCTGTTCCTCATTTAGCAGCAATCAGTTGTCAGTATTCCTTTAGATAAGATTGGGGTCTGCTGTTTATTTTCCCAGTTCTACGCTGGGTCCCTTTGGGAGGTCTCCCTGGGTCTATCTGGGAGTCCCTTGGGCCACCCTGGCCAACAACTCAAAAGAAGTTGTCTCCTATCTGGCATTGTTGCTTGTTATGTAGCCTTTAGCTATGCATATGGACTCTTAAAAAAATTATATTGGCCCCTTTAATCTTTGGTTATACTTTCCTTTTGGGTATTTAAGGCCATACAGTTGGCCCACATAAAACAATTTATTTTCACTCTTAAGGTTGTTTGAGGATCTGTTCCTCAGGGGTCACATGGGCTTGAGAGGAGCCCCTGGCTCCTTTCTTTTACCAGTTCTGCCTATGTGAAGATAAGTCAAAGGTCCTGCTCGACCATGGTTGGCTTCGCTTGGAAGCATGGAGGAAACAATTTCTGTGTTGACCCTCCTCTTTGGAGACCGGACACTGGTTCAAGTCCACCTGGTGGGGTCTCCTCAGCCTCCTTGATCAAGAGGACAGGTGACTCACCACAATTACAGGACATTCAGAGAGATGCTCATAGTCCCCTGGAACTAGTTGACCTGGGAGAGCAAATTATTACAGTACCACGACTCTGGTACTTTTAATTACTGTGTGTCATGTAGATAAATCTTGGGCAAAGACTAATTATTCTCAGATAAACCTTACCTAGACATATATTTGTTGATCTGCTATGTATAATTTATAAGTAGGTTGTAGGAGTAATATGGTTCCCTCTGGTTTTCAAAACTAGCTACGCATTATTTATCTCTCGCATTGTCTCACCCCTCCATCATGGTTTTCCCACTTAAGGTGCCCCCATTTCCCCTTTTTACATTATTAATATCCTATTATGGTCCTACCTCTCTTGAGCGCCTTCTTTCCCTTTATCCCCTAGGTTCCTTGTATGCCCTTCCCTCCCCCCTCCCAACCTAACCCAACTTTTATCTATACCTCCCTTATTAAGTCCTGTTTCCTACTGTTCTCTTTCAGGTTCTTCCTTTTCCTTTACCTCCCTGGTTCCTGTAGTTATGTCTGGATACATACTCACTTATCAGGGTTTGGTTCTAGGATCCACATATGAGAGAGAACCTATGTCGATT
>NW_008352717.1:555414-555889 GCF_000622305.1 Nannospalax galili | reverse complement strand
GAACCAGTTTGCAGCCCCACCAGCAGTGGATGAATGTTCCCCTTTCCCCACATCCTCTCCAACATTTTGTATCACTTGTTCTCTTGATCTTAGCCAGTCTGCCTGGGGTAAGATGAAATCTTAAAGTGGTTTTAATTTGCATTTCCCTAATTATTAGTGATGTTGAACATCTTTTGTTTTGTAGCCATCTTTACTTCTTCTTCTGAGAACTCTCTGTTCAGCTCCTTAGCCCATCTTTTAATTGGGTTACTTCTTGTCTTGATTCTGTGTTTTTTGAGTTTGTTATATATTCTGGATATTTAAGCTCTCTCAGATGTTGGTGAAGATTGCTGCTTGTGAATATTTTCTCCCATTCTGTGGGTTTTCTCTGGTTACTTCCTTTGATGTACAGAAGGCTTTTAGTTTAATGAGGTCCCATTTGTTAATTCTTGTGCTTGTTTCCTGAGCAATTGATATCCAGTTTAGAAAATCTTTT
>NW_008352717.1:554864-555248 GCF_000622305.1 Nannospalax galili | reverse complement strand
AGAGCCAGTTTTACCAGCACCATTTGCTGAACATGCTGTCTTTCCTCCAGTGAATATTCTTGGCCCCTTTGTCAAATATCAGGTGGCCAAAATCGTATTTACTCATATTTGGGTCTTCAATTCTGTTCCATCGATCCATGGGTCTATTTTTGTGCCAGTACCATGTTGTTTTTATGACTATTGCTCTGTAATACAGCTTAAAATCTGGTATAGTAATCCCTCCGAGATTGCTCTTAGTGCTCAGGGTTGTTCTGGCCATACGAGGTCTTTTGTGCTTCCATATGAATCTTAGGATGGTTTTCTCCAATTCTGTGAAAAATGTCATGGGGATTTTGATTGGCATTGCATTGAATCTATAAATGGCTTTTTGGTAGGATGATCATT
>NW_008352717.1:552738-554696 GCF_000622305.1 Nannospalax galili | reverse complement strand
CTAGATGCTGAGTCCCTCTCTGACAATTTTTTACTGCCTCATAGGTTCACTGTGGGTGTGGGGATTTTTTGTTGTTGTTGGTTTTTTTTTTTTTTTTTTTTTTTTTTTTCCATTTACAGCGATGTTGGCTGTGAGTTTGTTGTATATAGCTTTACGTTCAGGTGTGTTCCCTCCAGTCCAATTCTCTTTAGGGCTTTTATCATGAATGCATACTGAATTTTGTCAAAGGCTTTTCCTTCATCTATGGAGATCACGTGGTTCTTGTCTTTGAGTTTATTTATATGATTTATGACGCATATTGACTTATATATAATGAACCATCCCCGCATCTCTGGGATAAAGCCGACTTGATCATGGTGGATGATGTTTTTGATGTGTATCTGTATGCGGTTTGCATACAGAATTTTTGCATCTCTTGCATCTATGTTCATTAAGGATATTGGTCTATAGTTTTCTTTTTTGGTTCTGTCTTTACCTGGCTTTGGATTAGAGTAATGCTGGCTTCCTAGAAGGAATCTGGGAGTTGTCCTTCTATCTTTTTTAATAATTTAAGAAGTATTGGTCTTTGAATGCCTGGTAGAATTCTGCTGTGTGCCTGCTGAAAAGAAACATTTCATTATTAGACTGATTTCATATCTTGTAAGGAAACAGCATTAGACATATCCCTGTAAGAGCTCCGAGTCTAGCTTACCCACATATAGTACATGGCTGTACTTACCTTATAGGAATCTGTGTTACCTTGAGAAGTCATGCAACCCACCTGTTCTTCTAGTCCTGCTATATAAAATCAGGATAATAACAGTACCTAAACATTCTATGGTACGTATTACAATTTTTAGAGGAGAACCATCATAGATACAGTTTACTAATGTTTGTCAATTTCACTGAAGCTCCCAGTGGAGTTTATGGACATTATAGTCAGGGTGTATGAAAATCACCCCTGTCTTCCTTTGTCTAATTTTCTGTTTACGTGCCAGAGGTGAAATTTGTTTCAATTTTCAATTTCATTAATTTCTGCCCTGATTTTTGTTATTTCTTCTTGTCTGCTGGGTTGGGTTTCGTTTGCTGTTGCTTTTCAAGTGTCTTCAGTTGCAACGTTAAGTCATTTATTCTTTCTGATTTTTTGATGTAGGCACTTAGAGCTATAAACTTCCCTCTAAGGACAGCTTTCAGCGTGTCCCAGAGGTTTTGTTGTGTTGTATTGTCCTTTTCATTTAGTTCCAGGAATACTTTTATTTCTTTCTTAATTTCTCTTTTTTTTTTTTTTTTCAGAGCTGAGGACCGAACCCAGGGCCTTGCACTTGTTAGGCAAGCGCTCTACCACTGAGCTAAATCCCCAACCCCCTTAATTTCTCTTCTGACACATTCATCATTCATGAGTGTGTTGTTTAATCTCCATGTGTTCATGTGGTGGTTAGGGGCTTCTTCTGGTGTCGACTGTAAGCTTTATTGCATGGTAGTCTGATAGAACGCATGGAATTATTTTGTATTTGTTGAGGTTTTTTTTGTGCCCCTGTATATGGCCAATTTTGGAGAAGGTTCCATGGGGTATTGAGTAGAAAGTATGTCCTTTGGTGCTTGGATCGAATACTCGGTAGATGTCTGTTAAGTCCATTTGATATATGGTATTGTTTAATTCTGATGTCTCTCTGTTAACTCTCTTCCCTGTTGACCTATCTAATGGAAACAGTGGGGTACTGAAGTCCCCTCCTGTTAATGAGTTGGGATTAATCTGGGTCTTAAAGTCTTGTAGTATTGTTTTTATGAAGTTGTGTGCACCAGAGTTTGGTGAATATATGTTCATGATTGTTATATCTTCTTGATTTATTGTGCCTTTGATCAGAATGAAGTGGCCCTCTTTATGTCTTCTGATTAGTTTTAGTTTAAATTCTATTTTGCCAGATACTAGAATCGCTACACCTGCTTTTTTCTTAGTACCATTTGCTTGGTATATTTTT
>NW_008352717.1:533453-552086 GCF_000622305.1 Nannospalax galili | reverse complement strand
TCTTGGGATTCTTCTCCTTCCTGTATGCCTATGATTCGTAAGTTTGGTCTTTTTATGGTGTCAAACAATTCCTGCATATTCCATTCTTGTGATTTGTTAAATTTTTCATAATCTTTGCTTGAGTGGTCTGGTTCATCCACTTTATCTTCCAGTCTTGATACTCTGTTTTCCATTTCGTTCATCCTATCGTTGAGGCTTTCTCCTGCCATTTCTAATTGGATTACTGAGATTCCTTCTTCATTTCAGCCTGAGTATTCTTCAATATTTCTAACTCTTTTCTGAATTCATTCAGAAGTTTACCCCTATCTTCCTTCAGTTCTCTGATTATTTTGTTTTTGTGTTCTTTAAATTCACTGACTTCTTTTATCATGTTTATAACTGTTCTTTTGAGTTCCATGTCCTGCATTATCTCTAGAGGTTCTCATTGTACTCCTCTAGAGGACTATTGGTATTTGGTGGGGATATGGTATTTTGGTTTTTTATGTTATTATTTTTGCTCTGTGACTTTGACATATGAATTTCTTTTGTAGTTTCTGATTCTTGTGTGAGAATCAAACCTTCAAGTTTAGGTCTGCTTCTTTTTGTGAACTTTATATGTCTTTGGGGTTTACTTTTTCGACATGAAAAGCTGGTTCCTCTAAGCTTCTGGTTCTCTCTTTTGATTCCATATTGGAGTAGCCAGATTGCTTTTTCTTCAGGAGTTCCCAGAGGCCCAAGTTAGATGAGGATCAGATCCTCTTAGGCTTTTTCCTAAGGTCTGGATCCCTCCAGGAAAGATTCGGGTCTCAGGAATTTGGGGGTTGGACTGGCCTGGGAGCCTGGCCCAGGAAAGATGCTGGTCTAGAGCAGCTGGTGGCTATGCCACCCAGAGATGCAAAGGAAGATGGGGGCGGGAAGCGGCCTCAAGAGTTCCTGAGGACTGCACTGAGGAGCTGGGTTGGTCTGGATGCAAAGAATCAGGAAGAGGAAAGGTCAGCCCAGGCACCCAGAAAAGAGGCTGGCGGGTTGTGCAGACCCAGGGAAGTAGAGGGAGGTGAGGGCAGGGCCAGGCCCAGAGTGTTCCTGGGCATCCGAGAAGGAACTTAGTTGATCTGGGTGCAAAGAATCAGGAAGCAGTGATGGTTCCCCAGGTGTCTGGGGCACCAAGACAAGGAATGAGACAGGACCCAGGCTAGGAGGAGAGACCGGCAGGGGAGACAGGAGACGGGAGGATGAATGAGGCTGGGGGAGTCAAGGCGTGGAGGGGGTGATCTACCTATCCCGGAGAGTGACGCCTGCGGGTTGTGCAGGCCCAGGGAAGCAGAGTACAGAGTATATTTTTTAAAATATACATATCTGTTATGATATTATAAATATATATGCATATATATAATTGTTTTTAAAAGTGCTGGGCTTGGTGGTACATACCTTTAATCCCAACATTTGGAGGCAGAGGCAGGCAGATCTCTTGTGAGTTCAAGGCCAGCCTGGTCTATACAGTGAGTTCTAGGCCACCCAGGGCTATAGGATAATACCCAATCTTTAAAAATAAAATAAAATAAAAGGGTGTTACTAAGAGGACTGAATGGGTTTCCAATTAGATACCTACCTAAGACAGGATCTAAAGTGTGTCTTGTCCCTTCTCTAGCTTCCTCTCCAACTCGAGATGTTCTTGGGAGGCAGATGCTGACCGGTTCTGCCTCCAAGGCCACTGAGTCAGGTGCTGCAGCACTAGCTTGCTCTGGGATGGATTTTGCAATGGCAAGGAACAGCTGAACATCATTGTAGGAGAGTCTGATATCCAGGGCTTGTAGGTGAATCTAATGAAATGTAAAAGGCAGTAATTTTGAGAAGTTGCCTTTGGTTTTGCAACCACACCTCACACAGACATAATTCCTATTATACATTCTAAGAGTCCAGACACCACAACAAACTTTTCATTTGAAAAGAAAAGATCGATCTTGAAACTGAGCAAAGAACCATGAGGTAATCTCTCTCACTGTCAGGTGATATGGACAAAAAACTCTATGAAATAAGAAATACTAAACTAGCCAGGCATGGTGGCATATGCCTTTAATCCCAGCACTTGGGAGGCAGAGGCAGGTGTATCTCTCTTTGAAGCCAGCCTGGTCTACATAATGAGCTCTAGGCCAGCTGGGCTACAAGGAGACCCTGTCTCAAAAAGACCAAAAAAAAAAAACAAACCTAAACTAGAATAACTATTAGAGCACTTAACACCACAGGGGGTTAGGAAATGGCTGGGAAGAGGACCATCTATTGCTAGGTAACATTTGTTAACTCATTTCACACAGATCTATTTCATTATTTAAATCTCTGAAGCAAACTGACCAAATGATGATGGTTAGCCCACTTGATAGAACTTAGAATCATCTAGGAAGAGAAAGTAGAAAAATCAAGCTAAGTTCAAGTAAGCACATGTTCAGTCTCTCTGTGGATGTGCTGTGACCAGCTGTTGAAGTTCCTGTCTTGACATCCCCACAATGATGGGCTGTGACCTGGAGCTGCGAGCTGAAGCAAACCCTTCTCCCCTAAGCTGCTGCATGTCAGGGTGTTTATCACAGAACAGAAATATAACTAAGACACCAAAATTTTGATCTTTCTGCCCCCTAGACCTGTAATACCAGCACTGGGTGTGGTGGTGGTGGGGGGGGATTGGGAGTTATACATCAGCCACAGTTACCTGAAAATTTATCTAAAATTAAAATAATAAAATGAAATAAAAACGAATATTTTCTTTCAAACAAAACTTTACATTAGTCAAGGCTGGCACTACCATTTCCTGAAATCTCCTGTTCCTCAGATCCACTGGTGAGGACAGCACAGGTCCTGTGAGGAGGTGACTCTGGACAAAGTGTGAAATGTCTGTGAAAGAGGCTTTATTCACTCAACTTTTTCTCTGGGCTGCTGCTGAGACTACAAGGCAACATGGCTTTTCTCTATCGGTCTCCCCATCCAAATGAGCTGGTTAATTACTGCTCTATTACCAAAGAAACAGAACACCAAATCCCTCGCCTTGCTTGCCTGGCTTCAGCTTTGGTCCTCACTTCCTGGTCCCAGTCAACTCTCTGTCATCCCTTCCACCTGCCAGCTCATACCCCTGCCTCCCTCCTCATTCCCTGACCCTGCACTCTACCCACAAGGAATAGTCCCTCCTATATTGAGTTCTGCTTTTTGTAAACATCTACAAAATGATGCTGGCCACGTCATCAACATCTCAAGATGATGCTAGCCACCAAAAAGATCTTTTATCCTTTTCAACACTGCAAGCACCTAGCTGGCATTATATTTATTTTGTGTTTGCTGAAGTAAGCATGCTGGACTCAAGGGGCAGGAGAGCCTATTCAGAGTAGTGAGGGTGTGCAGGTGTGCCAGAGACTATTCAGAATTACCTCTAGGATAGGAGGAAAGTCTTCACTGTTGAATGCATCCATCAACCCAGAACTATTCTGGTAAGAAGAATTTCCCACCAGCTCCACTTGAATTTGAACTGGATCGATAATTGAAAGAGCTGTGTCCTGCTCATTCCCTAGTCGGCATGAAAACACCTGAAAAGGACACAGAATGCAGTGAGGGTCACTGACTTGGGGGACTCTGCCAGCCATCAAGACAAACAGACTACCTTGGGAGCAGTCAGCCCCACATCTTTTCAGGACCCAGAACAACTGTTGAAATAAGCACTACCAAGACCAGGGCTGCCATTACCACCTACTGCCAAGAGCATGAGCAGTCTTCAACTTGAAGGAAAGCAGCTGCAATTCATTCCCAAAGGCTTAAAGAGTTCACATTCTTTGACCCAATGGTCCCATCTCTCTCTAGGAACTAGCCTAAGGAAATACTGCAAAATATAGAAACTTTCACTCAACTACTTTTTAATAGTTAAATAAGAAAAAAATACGAGCAACCAAGATCACACCATATCTATTCCACGAAGCATTCTGCAGTCATTTCAAAATGGTAGGTGAAAGTCAGCACAGTGAGACACACCTTTAATCCCAGCACTCTGGAGGCAGAGGCAGAGGCAGAAGGATCTCTGTGAGTTCAAGGCCAGCCTGATCTACAATAGTGAGTTCTAGGCCATCCAGGGTGTAGAACCCTGAGACCCTCTTCATTCACCCGCTACCCCCCAATCCCTCCAGACCCCCACTAATTGCTATTTTAGCTTCTGTAAAATGCTTGGCTGCTGCTTTAGACATGCCTAGACATGCCCTGACCCCTGCCTGCTATTCACCCCCTGCTTCCAGGAAACTATAGATTAAGCAAGTCCAGGGATGAAAACTGCCCTATAAGGTAAAAACAGAGACTCCTGGCCCCACAGGTAACAGTCAGCACATTCCACAGCCCTGAGAATAGCACCTACCAGTAAGAAACTTCCAGGGCTGCATCTTATACATCCAATCGGTTTAAAATTATGTTGGCGCGCGCAGGCTCCCTGAACCAACCAAAATGTATCTTCGGTATCTCCCCCCACACTTTTGTCTAAAACCTATAAAAGGCTCCACTCTCCTTTACTCTGGGCTCTCAGCATGGATCCGTTGAGTTGGTGAGGTCTGAGAGCCCGAGCTTAAGCCCGAATAAACCATAAACCTTTGCTTTTGCATTTTGGTGTGTTGGGTCCTCGGTGGTCTTTTTGGGGTCCAGTGGATGGGGTACAACAAGGGCAACATAGTAAAACCCTATTTCAAAAACGAAAACAAACAAACAAAAGGCAGCTAAAAAGTCAGGGCAGTGACACACACTTTAATCCCACTACTTGAAAGGCTGAGGTAAGAGATTGACAAGCTTTAGGGAAGCCTGGGATACACAGCAAATCCCTGCCTCCAAAAATCAGAAAGGGGGCTGGGGGGTGGGAAAAGAAGGAAAGGTGAGAAAAGGCAGCTACAAAGATCTTACAGAATGTAGGAAGACTGGTATACTACAGATTATGTACAAATTCAGTCCCATCAAAATATTACAAAGCTAGGATTGTAACTCATGCCTGGAATCCCAACGCTAAGGAAATTGAACCAGGAGACTTAAAAATTCAGATCAGTCTGGGCTACACAGTGAGAGATCCTGTTTCAAAATGAAAACAACAACAATAATAGTATCATTTTGACTTTACTTTAAAAAAACAGAAAGGAAGGAAAGGGCTAGAGAGATGGCTCAGCAGTTAAGAACTAATCTTTCAGAGGGCCCAGGCTTGAGTCCCAGAAACCAAATGGAAGCTAACAACTGTCTGTAACTCCGTAACTCCAGTTCCAGGGGATCTGACACCTTCTTCTTTTGCTCTCTTCTAGCACTGCATGACACGGGTGCACTTACATACATGCAGGTGCACAAAAGATAAAAATAATAAAATATTTTTTTTAAAAAAATAGAAAAGAAGGAAAAAGGGAGAGAGAGCAGGAGGGCACACCAAAGTGCCAACAGAAATTCTGTATGGGAGGCAGGGGCTGTTCTTTTTCCCCTCCTTTCAGAATTTCATAACTTAAAACACATTCACTACCGAATGAGCAGTACAAAGGAGTCCACGACACTAGACCACGCGCTCTGTACGTATGAATTATCCTACAATGCTAAGAATACACAAATATGCTTCAGGGCAGACAGAAAGAAGGAAGGGAGGGCTCCCATCCTGAGACCAGATCATCCTGTGTGCTCAGGCAGAGCACGGAGAGAGGGAAGGAGAGTACTCATGTGAAGCTGCTTGGCTCCCCACAAGCCTCTGCTCTCATGGGGCATTTTTTAGGGTTGGGGGAACAGTGCAATACCAAAGTCCTTCATCATATCCAAGAGTAACTTATTAACTTTATCAGTTCTCCCTAGTGATCTAGAACGGAGATCTGGTTATGCTGCCTAAAAAATTAGGCATCTCAAATATTTTACAACTTAGTTTTTCTAAGACATTGGACCAGGAAAGTTTCATTTTCCCTCTCTCCTTCAGGGGCTTCTGCTACAGGAAACCCAAGGATACCTGACCATTCTTTAACTAATCACAGCATTTCCAACTCAAAGCTGGCATTGTGGTGACCTAGAAAGCAGAGGAACTGCAATTTAAATTTCAAGATCAGCTGACATCAACTGAGAATGCAGCTCCTTGCTCTCGAATTGAGCTTTCTTTACCTTATAGAAACAAGTGGTCAAGGAAAGAAAGCCCCATATTTTACTCACCCACATTTGACCCCTAAAGAAGCTATATATAGCTTACAGTGAAAATGAATAAGACCAATGGAAATAACATGAAATTCAATCAGAAGGGGCTTGGGTCCTGACCACATGTTCCACTATATAGCAAGAGAATGTTCACTGACATCAGTGAGTTAAGAACATCTCACATACATCATCTGCCATGTTTACTCTATGGTGTCCACAACCTGAAACTTCACAGGTTTTGATGAATATTGCATGTGGTATTTCCAGGCTACAAAGGATGTCCAAATACAAATCATCTCCGTCATGGGGTCACATCACCATCAGGGACAAGGTCCTTCAGGTCACACAGGACTCTAGAGCAGCCCTTGTACAAATCAGATATCTCAGATGGATAACATATATAATCCTTTTCTCCTTTTTAAGCTGGCCTCCATTACCCCAAGGCTCTAGTTCTTCACAGGACAGCGCTCAGAGTGAGGGAGGGAAGTGCAAGACAGTCAGGACCACTGCCTCAACTATGCAAACTTGCTGTGTAGTTTTTCTAAGACTTTTCAGGAGGAGTGCTTTGTTTTCCTTTTGTCTTTAGGGACTTCTGTACCTGACTGTTCAGTAATCAATCACCAACCGGACCTCAATTCTATGACCTCCATGAGAGATCAATTACTAGGGGAGCGTTTATAAAGGAGACTATGGTAGGGGCCTTGTGGTGCATGGATTTCAGTAGCAGTAAAAGATATTCCCAAGGGCAGAGGCTTTGAGGAAGACAAGGGACGGCAAGTGAGACCTGCAGAACCAGAAGGCCCAATGAGACTCCAGTGAGAATGGACCCTAGAGTCTCCTGGACCTTCATGGGGAAAGGAGGGTGTATGCAGAAGAGGCCCTGTGTTCAGAGCCTCATGCTGGAGGACTGAACTTAGTGGAATAAGCTGGCAGATTTGAGAAAATAAGCAAAGACAGGAGGCAAAGGCCCTCCAACTGAATGAAATGTTTTCCTAATTAGAGTTCAGTAAGCAATGCTGGATATAGAGGCACAAGCTGTAATCCCAGGGACTCTGGAGACTAAGGCAGAAAGACCAAATGTTTAAGACTAGCCTAGGTAACTAAGAGAAACTGTCTAAATCAAAATAGGAACGAGCTACCAGGGACTCTGGAGACTAAGGCAGAAAGACCAAATGTTTAAGACTAGCCTAAGAGAAACTGTCTAAATCAAAATAGGAACAAGCTAGGCCGAGCATGGTGGTGCACACCTTTAATCCCAGCACTCAGGAGGCAGAGGCAGGTGGATCTCTGTGAGTTCAAGGCCAGCCTGGTCTACATAGTGAGTTCCAGGCCAGTTGGGGCTACAGGGAGATCCTGTCTCAAAGAGACCAAAAAAAAAAAAAGAAAAGAGCCGGGCTGGGCAGAGGATACAGTTCAGCAGTTCAGCTATTCAGCTATTCAGCTGGTGGACTGCTTGCCTAGCATGCTCAAGGTCCTGGGTTCAATCTGCAGCACCACAAAAAAAAAAAAATGTAGGTGTATGTATGGAGCAAGAGAGAGAGACTAATTCTCCAGTCCTGTCCCAGTTTGACATAGAAAGAAGCAGGTGGTAGCTTAACTTAGTGGTGGCAGTGCTTGCCTTCCCTGGGTTCCATTCCAAGCACTGGGAAAATAAGCACTCAGGAGGCAAATACTTTTCTAGATGCTTCTTTCTGGAGCCCAACATGCAGTGCTATGGTTAACAAACAAAGATCTTACCTCAATGCCAAACAAACTTCCTGAAAAGGGGCGATCGACAAAGCGAGGCTTATAGGTGAGTACTGTGGTGCCTTTCAGAATAATGGCGTTGGTATCACAGCAGGACACATCTTCAACAACCACAAACTCAGTGCCTGCAAAAGACAGCATCATCAGTCAACGCAGAGTGAGAACGCTGGCAAATACCAGGCTGTCACAACACAAGTGGCCAGTTGGAGACTTGCCCTCCAGGACTTCTCTCAACACCCTGCTTCACTATGATCCCAGACTCCAAATCTGGCCAGCACGGCTGAGCCAAGAGAATGGTGCCTGTCAGAAAGGACCAGCATGAAGCTTCTTTCTTTGGCATACATGTTCAAGACAGAGAAACTATACCCTGGTCACTGTGGGAGGCGCAACAGATACCCAGAAGTTAAGGGCCTCCCTTCTCCAAGGGATGGCCTCACTTCCAATCTCAGGAAAGAGAATCTGACGAAGATGCTGGTCAGGCAGCACAGGGCATTACAATAGCTTTTGCAGCTGTTCTCGCTGCCACGAAGAGCACAGGCCACTGCATCAAGCTGCTGGTATCAGCAGGTGTTGACAGCTTTCCACATATTTGTGTCTTGCAAAGTCACTCAGCTTCACACTGCATTTTCATGGAAAACTAGCCTAAAGCCAGGTGTGGTGGCTCACATCCATAATCCCAGCACTAGGGTGGAGGAGGCAGGAGGACTACTGTAAGTTCCAGGCCAGCCTGGGCTACGGAGTGAGATTTGTCTCAAAAAGAAAGAGAGAGAGGCATGGAGCAATCTTTTTACCTGAATCCATTTTAAATGCAGCTTAGCTATCTTCCTTTAAACCACCAAAGCTGGGCGTGGTGGTGCATGCCTTTTGTCCCTATACTAGAGGGGTGAAGACAGGAAAATCAGAAGTTCAAAGTCACCCTCAGCTACAGAATGAGTTCAAGGCCAGCTGGGACACATTAGACTGTCTCAAAAAAAAAAAAGATAGTGGGGAGTACAGAGAAATGAATCCTGTAAGACAAGCCTGAGCTAACATCCAAACTAACAATCAATGAAGCAACCTATAAACACTCACCTGTTACATTGACCTTTACCTCCAAGTGCCTTTCATTGGACACAGGGAGCGAAGACCGCTTGGTAACGACTCCACTCTTAACCGTTTTGGGAACAACATTGGATTCACTGCTAGAGTTGCGGTGGCGAGGAGGAGTGACATTTTGTTTCTTAGGATCACTGGGCGTGTGCAGAAAGTCATGGACCAACAGCAGCCAGTCAAATATGAGAAACACGCGGAGATTGTTGAGAACCACAGTGAAACAGGAAGAATCTTTCGTAGATCTACAAGAAAGACAGAAATAAATAAGATCATAGGAAAGGGAAAATGGTATGTCAGCCACCTGCCAATGTCACTCAGTTTTGGTCAGAACTGCTTTTCTCTTTTTCGTGATAGTGCCTCCCTGTGTTATCAAAGATGCCTCAGACTCCTGGGCTCAGTGATCATCCTGCTTCAGGCTCCTGTGTAGCAGTTCAGGCACACCATGCCATGCCTGGCTCTATTTCACTTTCTTTTTTTCTTTTCTTTTCTCTCTCCCTCTCCCTCTCCCTCTTCCTCTCTCTCTCTCAGACAGGGTCTCACTATGTAGCCCTGGCTAGTCTGGAACTCACACAGGTGCCTCTGCCTCTCTGCGCTCTGCCTCCTGAGTGTTGGGATTAAAGGTATGCACCACCATGCCCACCTTGTTCCTATATTTCTCAAAGTGACAGCTTTGAGCATGACAAAACTCTGAGCACTAATTTAAGAACAAAAGAAGTACATGCTTTCTGGAAATTAATCACATATTATTTTAAACAAAAAGACCCATACCATAAGAACACAATATGTCACTGCCCAGTGATCTCCACTAATGTGATTCCCCAACAGAAACCTGGCAGTGGCCGGAGGCATTTCTGACTGTCATACTGGAGAGGGTGCTGTTGGTGCCTAGTAGATAGAGGCTAAGTACTTCTAGCCATCCCACAATGCTCAGGACAGCCCCACAAGGAATTGCCTGATTAGCAATGTCAGCACAGGGTTAGCATCCCAATCCAAATATCCAAAATGCTCAAAATCTGAACTGACAGCCTTTTAGATTTGGAATCTTCTGATCAGGATGCAAGTGGCAGTCTATGCAAACACTTCAAAAAAGATGGAATCTTCTGATCAGGATGCAAGTGGCAGTCTATGCAAACACTTCAAAAATTCAAGGAAAAAGAAAGATCCAAACTCTGTACTACTCTGTCCCAAGCACTCCGGGTAACGGATGGTAAGCCTGCAGTGCTAGGTTGGAAAACGCTGGTGCACTAGGAAGAGCACAGGCTTTGATGTCAAGATACTCAGACTTAAATTTTGTCTCCTCAAGTTGTGTTATCCTGAGTGTGTGCCTATTTCCTCGTGTAAAACATGAGAACTATTAACACTGTAAGAGAATGTGCCAGGCACATAGCACGTGTTGGCAAATATCAGCTTCTTTCCAACAGGCAGCTTGAGAATCGGTGAGGTTCTCGTTCTCAGAAACCACTTCACAGATGCCAAGTTCACAGACCAGTACTATCTACTTCAACTGTAACTAGACTCAGACCCCAGACCTGTCAGCCTGAGCTGCCAAGAGCTATAACCCAAGCACCCTAGAGGTAGAAATGGGGCAGAGAGGAGGACAGGGCACACAGGACTTGTTTAATCGTCCTCATGACTCCCAACTTTATATTTAAGTGAACACCCAAGAAAGACTCTCAGACCTGGCCTCAAGACATGGTGTCCCAAGGGGCTTGCCAGCCCTGCTGATGGACCAGCAGCCAGAGGAGGGTAGACCAGAAGGGCACAGGCTAGGGGACAGTTCATAGGGTTTCGGGCTTGAGCTTGATTCTGTAAAAGAGGGCCTGGGTTCTAGCTGTTGCATGTATCTACCCCGTGGCCTATTTGGGAAAGACTGACTTGGGGAGCTGCCTAAGACTGGTTTCTCCCATCTCATTTTTCCTAAACCTGGCTCTGCCTCTAGAAGGGCATGGTAGAGCACAGCAAAGCACGGCTCCCTCTCACACACAGCTTTTGTCATAAGAATGCTCTACCCTTTTGTAATAGAGAAAAAATGTTGCCCTCAGTAAAACTTTTCCACCCAGTTTGAGCACATGCTGTCAGGACTCAGCACTAACTGGAAAGCCAGTGTGTCAGATTCCTTTTCTGGAAAATATTTCAAGCCTTTAAACACTGTGAAGTGATTTATATTTGACATACAAAATCCTAACAGAAGAGCAATTCTTCTTGAAACACGGGAAGCACTCAAAAGTTCCAATCAAGAGAACAGTTGACTCCTCTCACTAACAATGGTACTTCTGTTAGTAAGAGCCAAGGTAAGAATTTATTATTTAGTTCCAAGAAATTACATGCCTTTAGTACATGAGGAGGATAATACTTCAAACCTCCTTCATAAAGCCATGATGGGGAGGGAAGCAAGAGTCAATCATTCAGGTAGTTAAAATCAGTAACAAAAAGCAAACCCCCCATATGCTGTCTCAACAGGTGGACCAAAAATATGGAAGCCTCCCCTCCTGACAAACATCATCAAAGAGGCTGCTGAACACACCCATCCACACTGCCACAATGCTACAATCAGCCAATGACCAGAAGCTGGTGGGCCTGAAGAGTTAGAAGGACTCAGCTTTGACGTCAGATGCCCAGGTCAGAGTTATGACTATACTTCCGAGCTGCACGACCTTCCAAGAGTCACTTGACCCTTCTCTAAATGTCTACCTCTGTATTTGTAAAAGGAAGAAGCTACCCATTTTGCAGACCTGGGGGATTCCCCTGGCAGTAGGTAAAGTGCCTGGCTCACAGCAGGGAGAGCAGCAGCTGCTGACATCCCTCCCACCAAGTTCAGAAACACACAGGGCTAAATGCCTCCCTTGCTAGACCTCCTAAAGGTATAGAGAGAGACTATGACCTCTTCCCCTCAAAAGCCTGAGCTGAGGACTTCTGAGTGGTACACTGAAATGTAGGCAAAGAATACAAGACACACCATTAGTCATAAGAAATTGTACAATATGGGGCTAGAGAGGTGGTTCAGCAGAAGACTGGGTTCAGTTGCCAGCACTGAAATGGCAGCCAACACCCATCCATAACTCCAGTTCCACAGCATCTGACGCCCTCTTCTGCCCTCCACAGGGATTGCACAACTCAAGTACACTTACATACATGCAGGTAAAATCACTCATACACATAAAATAAACCAAAAAAAATTTTTAATTAAAATCTCACAATAGGGGGCTGGAGAGATCACTCAGAGGTTAAGAACACCGGTTGTTCTTGCAGAAGACCCAGGTTCGAATCCCAGCACCCACATGGCAGCTAACAACTGTCTGTAACTCCAGTCTCAGTGGATCCGACAGCCTCTTCTGTCCTCCACAGGCATTGTACGACAGTGGTGCACTTACCTACATGCAGGCACTACACTCATACACATAAATTTTTTAAATTTTAAAAAGTCTCACAATAGAAGAGCACTGAATGGTACAAGCTAAGGCAGAAATAACAGCAGTAGCTGTCTTGTGTGTCCAGCACTACACCACAGTTATTTTGGTTCTTATTTCTGCCCAACATTACAGAATAGGTTTTTGTGTGGTTTGGGGTTTATTTCCTAAAAGAGAAAACTGAGTCTTGAAGAAACTAAACAATTTGTGCTAAGATACATAGCTACAAAGAAGTAGATCAAGGCTTGGGACTAAGGTCTATCTCATTCTATAACATGCTATTTGTGTGCCCCCCGCCCATCCCCAAACACAGCACTGTCTCCCATAATATCAGAGTCAGGGAGACTTGAATAAATCACTATTCAGATCAAAACCACCTTTCTTTTTACGTAGGCCAAAAGTTTTTTGGTTTGGGTTTCTTTTCTTAAACTAGCATAATCTCTTCCTTCCCCAAGTCACTTTACAAATTAAAGCTTACAAGGAGGTTGATTTTAAGAATCTGGTTCAATGCCAAACTACGTATTTTAAGGCAACAGAGACATCTTTTGGTGGGTAAGTGAAACTGCAAGGAAGCAGGAGCACTCTGTGAAGGTGCATAACTTTTCAGTGACTTTGTGATCCTTTGATGCTCTAAAGTCACATGGACTTAGCCCACTGACCACAAAAGAAACATCTCCCAAAAGAAAGGCAGAGTTGGGGCTGGAGAGATTGCTCAGTGGTTAAATTCAGTTCCCAACACCCACCTACATGGCAGCTAACCATCTATAACTCCAGTCCCATGGGGATCAGATGCCCTCTTCTGACCTCTGTGGGCACTGCATGTATAGGCGCACTTATCCATGCACCCAAAACACTCATGCACATTTTTTTAAAAAAGGCAGTTATAGCAGGACGTGGTGGCACACGCCTTTAATCCCAGCACTTGGGAGGCAGAGGCAGGCGGATCTCTGTGCATTCAAGGCCAACCTGGTCTACATAGTGAGTTCCAGGACAGCTGGGGCTACAGGGAGACCCTGTCTCAAAATGACCAAAGGGAAAAAAAAAAGGCAGTCAGGGAGCCAGGTGGTGATACATGCCTTTAATCCCAAGCAGGAAGATGCTGACTTTAAGAAAGTCTGGGCTATAAGTTCCAAGCCAGCCTGGGATATAGTGAGACCTGCCTGGAAAAAACTACAGGGGGTGGGGGTGGGGGGTAGAGTCAGGGTCTGTCTCCACTACCTGAAATGCAGTTCAATCTGAATGGAACCCTGGGTGGTACTGCTGCTCTTGGAAGGTTGAAAGATGCAACTAAATACATTGGTCATGCCAGGGCTGGTCTTCTGCCCGGTAAAGCGTGTGTCAAATGCCATCATGGAATGGGAAACCAAGTTAACAGACTTGGTTTGGTTGGAAAAACTCTCATACTGCAGTTTACATTTCTTGAGGTCAAATCTAAAAGGGAAACAAGCAAACAAAAGGTTAACAATCTTATTTTACAAAATTATGAAAGTCCAAGTACATAGCAAGGGCAAAATCACTGCTATATCTAGGCTATATCAGAGTGCTTTCACTCCAAGATCCTGCACTGGTTTTTCTCACAGGCCGCTCAAAATGGAATTAGTGGCACTGCACCCTGGCCTTTTCCAATTTCAAAGAGGTAATCATATCTACAGGAACTCCTAAGGAATAACCATTATCACCCATTTACTTTAGTCTTGATTTATTATCCTTCCCATTTCCTATCCTAAGCCTAAGGAAGCTGTGTATTTACAATAATCCCCAATGGATGTCCAAGGTCTCTTTTGATCTTCATCTGTGAAATCAGAGCTTGCCTGGAGGCTTCTCTCTCCAGTTTCCCTGGATGTCTACATGAGATCACTATAGCTCACTGGAAACAGTCAGAACACATCAAGTCTTCATATAGAAGTAATTCAATTGATCCAACAGAAGTGCATCTGAAATTCCCTGTGTTTTGGGAAACAGAGAAAGCCACACGAGCAATTCCTAATTGTTCAGTAATGTTAGGATGATGCACAAAGAATGCGTTACACGAATCTAACTAGGCTTGATGCTCTGTATTCAAATGTGAACCACCTTTCCGGCCATATAACCCTATGCTGGTAAAAAATAACAAAATAAGTTTAAAAAACAATCTGGGAAACTGAAGTAACAGCTGCTCCACTTTACAGGACTGTAATGAGATCAAAACGGAAAGGTGTAAGTGTGAAAATTCAATGCGCTCTTCAAAGTTGCACTCCAGGTTCAGATACCTATATCTACTCTGGCCACATAAGAGACAGGAGTGAACTGTCAGGTGAGCATTTGGCCAGCAAAAGAGGGCAGCTGCTATGGAGCTGCGAGAAGTTTCCAAGTAGGGACCTGAGCCCACTATTGCCAACACTGTCGATTTATCAAAACAACTAGAACTGTCTCCCTCCCTCCCTCCTTCCTTCTCTCTCTCTCTCTCTTGCAGACTTCACCTACTGCAGACTATACTGCACTCCTGGCCTCTGCTCATGTGGAATGGGCACAGTACTGCATTGCTCTCACTAACAGGAAAATCAGACTTCCTTAAAGCCCTACCTGGCTAGCGAGCCAGAGCCTTCTTTTCCTTTTGGATCTTTGAGCTCCAGACTCACATTCACCATATCAATGAGGAAGCACATGCAAGTGTACACTTCTCCACTCAAAACGGTCTGTAAAAAGAAAATGTTAGTCAACTCTTAGGTGATGGTGCGTGCCAACCTCAAAATGAATTCACACATCAAAAAACACCTAATTTGCTTGCTGTTCCACTTTCTCTCCCCTTTCCCCACCTTCTCAGAGGAATACACACGAGGCGACCATCAACTGAGACTGCACTGGTTAAGAACTTGAGGTCTCACTCACGTGAATTCTTGGATCTTGCAAATCATAAGGCCGCATAAATTCCTCGATGGGCTCTCCCAGGTTGTTCTCCAGTAAGCCTCGGATCAGCTTGTATTTATACAGATCCAGGGAGCAGTGGACTGAGGAGAGGCTGCCATGGATAGATATGTCTGGAACAGTATGACTTATTTCTCTGAAAAAGAAAGACAGTCACCTTCAGAAGCAATTCACTAACAGCCTTGGCAACAACCAACACCCAAATATAAGAGCTACAGTGTCTCCACAAGCACTGACCAGTTCATTTCTAGCAAAAAATGGCCAAAAAGCCATGTATCGCCAAATGAATCAAACCAGTATGACCGCCATGTTACAATTACAGAAAGACCCTTTTCCCCAACTTATACGACTAGAAAATCCCCAAGTCCAATGAGTCAAATGTGCTAAGGATCTAGCTAGAACCCCTTGCCTGGGAGGCATGGGCCCTGGGTTCTGTCCCCAGCACCGTATACAAACACATGAAAATATGAGCTAACAAGGTAGACTGACTGTTTTGAGACAGTCTCACACTGTAGCTCAGGCTGGCCTGGAACTCTCAGCAACCTTCCTGTCTCAGCCTTCCGAATGCTGGATTACAGGCATAACCTGTAACTCAGAAAGAGCTTAAACACTACAGTTAGGAAAAACAATAAAGACCAGGTGCCAAGCTCTTAACTCTTCAGCTCATGGAAACTGAAAGAATCGAGGCCAGGCAGGACATTGATCACCATAAAATCTAAACCAGTTGCTTGTCCACTGAGATGAGTAGGAATAAAACTGAAGACACCCAGGGCTTCCCAACGTACTGCCTCATGCCAGTACGCAATAGGCACTATGGGTCCTACAGACACTATGCTCTGAATATATGAACTAGGGGTTAGAATTTAAAGTAGTAATATGTACACACACACACACACACCCCAACTTAAAAAAATAAATTAAAAAAAACCTGCTTTGGGGCTGGGGATGTTGCTCCATGTTACAGTGAGTGCTTGCCTCACATGTACTAAGGCCCTAAGTTTGATTTTCAGAACTAAAACAATAAATAATAAATACATAAGCAAATACGTTGTACTTGTTTCCAAGGAAGAACCAACTTAAAGTTTTAAAAAATCAACACCATGCTCAGCAAGGGCAGAGCAGGAGGCATGGCCGAGTGCTCAGGGCCTTCTTCCTGGGCTACAGAGCCACACATCCCACATAGTACCAGAGGGAGTGGGAGGAGCTCAGATGAGCAGAGAAGCAAAATGCTTTTTTCAAAAACCATTGCTTGAAAAGAGAACAACGTGTTCAATTTCTAAATAACAAGTTCCTCTTAGGATGGTCAAGCCAGTAATGCCAAATACAGCCCATGCCAACCATAACTGAGCACTGGCCAGGAGGCCCTTGAACAACAAGTCCCAGTGAAACACAAACATCCCATGAGGATGGCTAAATTGTAGCATTCTTCCAGCGAGAAGCTGAAAAGTGACATGAAGTCACCCAAGCCTAGGAACTGGAGAACAGTGGCCAGACACCATTAAACTCACACTCCACGGAGGTGACACAGCTACTCCTCAAAGTGCCCCATTGCTAAGATTTATTTTACTTTTATTCATGTGTTTATGTGGTGTCTCTGTGTGTATGCCCCATGGGTGCAGGCACCTGTGGAGACAAGAGGGTGTCAGATCCCCTGGAGCTGGAGTTACAGGCAGCTGTGAACTGTCTGACAAGAGTGCTGGGAACAGAACCGGGGCCCTCTGGAAGAGCAGCAAGGCTCTGAGCCATGTCTCTGGCCCTGGCTCCTCTTTTATTACCTGTCTAGCCATACTTCACCTTTCCCTGGAGTTAAGATGCAAAGTGCTCCTGGGTTCTACCAAACCAAAGCCCCCCATGAAAGATGTCACACGCTGTAATCATGCTTCAAGTGTGTGGACCACATAAGCAGGAAACCTCCCCCAATGCTGCGACCTTACTTAATATACACCTAAGCTTTGGCCCTAAGAGTCAAACTCTTCCCAGGTAGTTATGGAATTAATGACAACTGAACCTATGTTCTGAACTTCAGAGACAAGCTTCCTGCATTTGAGGCTAACTAAGGAATAAATCAGGGCTGGGCCCTTAGTCTTCCCAGAGCACTTTCAGTCTGCTTCCTAGAGTGGAAAGGGCAACACTACATCCGAACAGTTATGCAGCTTTAATGGAGATCCAGGCAGAATAGCAATGGCGGGTCCAGAAAGTATTATGTTTGAAATACTTACTCCAATGCCCATCTTTCCCAAATACTTCGCCTGCTCTCACTACTTCCTGACCACCACCTAAGTCCATGTCAAATTTGAACCCTTTCCTTTTGTTCCCAGGAAAGCTGTTTTGTAATTGTGCAACACAGCTGCTGAATCAAACACACTTAGAGTCACCTACCCACCCTAGTACATCCCTTAACAAAACAAGCTCCTCGAGGGTAGCATTTTCTCTTTCATTACAGAGGCCCCTGTGACTAGCACACAGTAGGGACTCAATCAACATTCATTACCAATGTGCTCCTCCTGACTTGTCTTAACAGCAATGATTCCAAGCTCCTAAGATTTCCATGTTATTCAGATAAAACACTCACTTGTCCAAATTCCTTTCCACCTGCAATTTCAGCCTACAAGGCTCAGTTAAGAGACTTCCTCCTGTCTGTCGCACAAAGTAGGAAGGGAAGATCAGGTCCCCACTTCTGTCCTCTGAGGCTTTAGAGAACTCCTGTGGGCGTCTCTCTGCAGCAAAGATGTCCATGTCCTGCAGATCCACCACAATGCAATCCAGCAAGCAGATGTGGTCTTCTACAAGGACGCAAGGAAAAAGAGGTAAGGACAAAAATAGAAACAAACAGGGCTCCACTGAGCAAAATTAAAAGTACAACTCAGTTCGTTCTGTCTTTGAAAACATTTAGAATTGGCTATGTTCTCTGCTTTGCACTACTCAGAAACCTGGTTGTCCAGAGGTTTCCACTGTGGGGTGTTCATCTGTCCACGGATCTATCTATCAAACACACTCAGAACCTCCCTCAGCTGCTGTACTTTGTTGCAGGAAGACCAACCATCCTGAACTCTGTGGTTCCTCACATTCTGCCTCCCACTCTAGCTCCTCAGGATAGCACCTCACTTTCCAGCACAGCATCTGTCTATAACATGCTAAAACAATCAAAGAGCCAAAATTAGGCCCATCAATGGAATGACCAATTGTCACATTCAAAAGAGCATTAGCTGGACGTGGTGGCACAGGCCTTTAGTCCCAGCACTGGGAAGCAGAGGCAGGCGGATCTCTATGAATTCAAGGCCAACCTGGTCTACATAGTGAGTTCCAGGGCTGCTGGGGCTACAGGGAGACCCTGCTTCAAAAAGACAAAAAA
>NW_008352717.1:529003-533238 GCF_000622305.1 Nannospalax galili | reverse complement strand
TCGAGGCCAGCCTGGTCTACATAGCAAGTTCCAGGCCTGCTGGTGCTATAGGGAGACCGTCTCAATAAGACAAAAACAAACAAACAAAAGAAGAGCATGGCCATAATCCCAGCAGTTGAGGGGCTGAGGCAGAAGGACAAGTTCAAGCCAGACTGGGCTACATTGGGAGACCCTGTCTCAAGAAAAACAAAAAATGAAAAAAAATCAGAACAAGATGAGGAGTACCAACAACAGGACGGTTCAGATCTTCCAAGATTTTTAGTGTCTGTTTGTTGGCTTTGTTGAGACAGGGTCTCCCTGTAGCCCTGGATAGTCTGGAGCTCACTATGTAGATCTTAGAGAGATCAGTCTGTCTCTGCCTCTGCCTCCTGAGTGCTGGGACTAAGGTTGTGCACCTGGCTTAATGTCTCATCTTTGAGTACTCAACAGTGACTTGCAAGGACAGTGTCTGGGTAGTGGCTCACAGGAGCAGGACTCTGCCCAATTAGGCTATCACCACCTGCTGAGAGCCACCTAGTCCTGTGAGAGTTCTACAAACAAGTAAAGCCTCTCTATGTATGCCTTTCTAATTTAATCTACTTTGGAAGTTATCCAAGGCTAAATTTATACCTACGCTGCTTAAGACATCAAAAGCAACATCAGAACCCAATCACCATCAGAGAATGCCATGTCCTTGCTGGCCTCTGCTCATGCAAATGCACTCCACACTGCTTCCTGGAAATGGCTCAGGAAGGTCCAGTTTCACTGTACAGCTCTTTCCTCCTCTCTGACCTGGACTGTTGGAACCATGGCCGACAGGTGGTGTGGCCTGCTGCCCATGCTGCTTGATGGAGGCACTGGGCACAAACTCAGTCTTCAGGCTGCGGAGGCCCATTCCAGAAGGAGGCATCATGAGCAGCCCCTGTGCAGGGGGCTCCTTGGGGTCCTCTGTGCTTGTCATCTTCCTTATACTGTGTTTGGGAGTACCTGTTGGAGAAGCTGAAGGCACAGGTTCCTGGAAGAAACAAAATAAAACTAGAATGCAGAAATGGGAAGAGGGACCACCTAGCCCTGTCCCTAGGGTTTTTAAAGACTCTATAATACATACTCTGCCCTCAAGACTCTAGAGACAAGAAAGTGACAGGGTTGTGACACTACCAGGCATAATTATCTCAACAGTGTCACAGAAGATTCAGTACCTTTTGGGAACTATGGCAGCTCTGCAGGAAGAGACTAGTTTTTGGCTCCAGAACAAATACCAAATGCTTAAGGTCATTCAATTTCAGTCAAATTCAACCAGAGCAAATGTCACAGCCATACAATTTTTTACTGCTCTGAGGGAGAGGGCTTACTGCTGTAAGAAAGTGGTTCTAGGGGCTTGGGGATGTGATCAGTTTATAGAGTGCTTGTCTTGCATGCATGAAACCCTGGGTTCAATACCACACCAAACAAATTGAACATGATGACACACACCTCTAATTCTAGCACTTGAAAGGTAGAGGTAGAAGGATCAAAAATTTAAGGTCACCCTTAGCTACAAATGATGTTGGAAGCCAGGCTTACACACAAGAAATTTTTTTTTTTTTTGTCTTTTTGAGACAGGGTCTCCCTGTAGCTCTAGCTGTCCTGGAACTCTCTATGTTAGACCAGGCTGGCCTTGAACTCACAAAGATCCGCCTGCCTCTGCCTCCCAAGTGCTGAGATTAAAGACGTGCGCCACCATGCCTGTCCCAAGAAATTTTTTTAAAGTATCTAACGGCAATATGATACCATGGAATTAGGCAAGAGTCACTTCACATGGGTTTACTTCACCCATCTCTCTAAGGAACCAGGGAAATGAACATTGAAGAACAGAAGCAGTTAGCCATTTCTGCTACAATTCTGCTCATACAGTGTAAAAATGATACAGCTGTCCTGTTGAGAAGACTGCTCTCTTTTCTTACCAAGTGCTTAAGATGGCTATTAACAGTGAAAAGTTGAGTGAGCCAATCAATGGCTCTGACACTTCTGAGGTTTCTTGGAGCATGTCTCAGAGCCCATGTGTGGTTTCTGTATCGTGCAACAGTTCCCACAAGTCCGGCACATGCAGTGGGAGGATAAGGATGGTTTTCCTAGCACTGCCCAAAAGGCTGCCTGCCAGCTCTCAGCTTAGAGGAGGTGAAAACACTGCTCTTGCTCTTCCTGAGCAGTAAATACAGCAGTAAAAGAAACTTCTTGAAATTGTTTTCAAGGCAGATTACTAAGTAAATGCTATCATTTAAATACTTCAACTAAACTCCCCTCTTGCTCAGTTTATTTCAACTCCAGAGAGCATTCACTGCTCCTTCATTTGACTTAGCTCTGAACCTCTCTGCAGTGGGGCTAAATAAATCAATGGCTTGAGGATTAACCCAAAGCTTTTGAAAACCTCTGACTTAGAAATTATGGTTTAAGCATAAGCTATAGTTGAGAAAAATACAAGCATAGGCAAAATTCCAAACATGTATGCAGCAAGACATGGATTTACAGGAAACAGTCCTCAGGCAGGAGCCATGGTACCGGATGGTTCGTGAGCCCTGTACAGCTGAGATGTCAGAGTACGTGCTCTTCTTTGGCTACTGGAACACGTAGCAGACATACCTCACACATGCAAGTGCATTAAAGGGCAAGTGGTAAAGAGGAAATTATCCACCTCACAGAGACCGCATCAGTCGATATTGACTGTGTATGTAGAGGTGAACTTCACAGTTATGTTCATCAGATTACCAGTATATGAACTAATGACACACTCCACACAACCCTTATGGAATTCCACAGAATAACCACTGGGTGTAACAGGATGGCTTTCCTAGGATTAGAGATATAAAATGAGATCATTCAGGAAGGCCTAACCAGCTCTAAACATAGACATTCTTCCTAAGGGGCCTTAAAGAGAGCCTCTCAATCTAGCCAGGAAGCAACTCCCTAAAACCAAAACAAAAGTATCAAGGCAGGTTTTCCTGGCAATGAGGAATTTCAAAGGGCTAGCACTGGAGAGTTGCTTTGATTTGTTTTTTCACTTTCTTTTGAGTACATGAATGTGAGTTGGCTGCTGAATCCCATAAGGTTTTTCAGAATAACCAAGAGGCAAAAAAAAGAAAAAAAAAAAAACAAAAAAAACACATTATACCTTGAAGAAAAAGCAATTCTTGTATGCACTGCCACTTAAAATTAAATCCTCAAAAACAAATGCACAGAAGTTTTTTCATTAGAATGCTATAAACTGTACTATTATTTGGCTTAACAAAATAAAAATCCTTTTGTAAAAATATCTTCAAATAGTTTGGCAATTCTTCCAAGGCTCACTTTGAAGTATGCTTCAAAGCCCAATCAGTCCAGTACCTTTTTTGGAAGGGTAGAGAAATAAAAACATTGCTACTAACCTAGATTACCCTTTCTGGACACAGGTGACTTGTTCCTAAAACATTTAGTCCGATCTCAAAACAAAGATTTATCATAAATAAATTCATTCCAAAGAACTTCCTATGTGATCCGCAGGTTAAATTGCAGTTACACTCCCTGGACCTCCAGAGAGGGGAGGGGCTAGAGATGAGTGCAATCACCAATGGCCAGTGAGTCCATCAGTAAAGCACTCATAAAAGAACCACCATGAAAACCCTAAACAACAGGTTTAGAACTATCAGGTTGGTGACTACATCGCACATGAGAAGGGTGGCATGCTCCAATTCAGGGAGAGAAGTTTCTGTGCTCCTGACTCACAACACCTCTAAACCTATTCATCTGACCCTCCAGCTAGGCCTTTTCTTCCATTGTCTAAAAGGAACCAAGAAATGTGCTTCCCCTGAGCTCTATAAGCTGCTATAGGAACTTTGAATCTCAGGAGGGGTTGTGGGAACCGGTGATCGATAGCTGAGGCACAGCAGACCTGGACTTGTGGTTGGTATCCAAAGTAAGCCGAGTTGGCTTCAGGGAAAAGCATCATGACTGAATTAAAGGACACTCAGCAGCTGCCTGGAGAGATGGAAATGGCGGGTGAGGGGAAGAGCCCACACAGCTGCTGTCAGAAGTGCTATGAATAGAGGAAACAGTTTCTAATATGTAAAGAATTTAGCACCAAATGACATATGATAGGTGTTCAACTAGTGTCAGCTACTTGCTACTATTTTTTGACTGCTGGGCTAAAAAGAGGGATTTTTTTTTTTTTTTTTTTTTTTTTTTTTTTTTTTTTTTTTTTTTTTTTTTTTTTTTTTTTTTTGGGGTGTGTTGTTGGGTGTGGG